>NC_086247.1:113854627-114155317 GCF_021018805.1 Prinia subflava | reverse complement strand
CAGTGACCGGTCAGCTCTTTAGAGGTGAGGAAATGAAGAAACCACACAAGAATACAACAGCAAGGAAAGCTCTCCAGGAGTAAATAATGATTTTTACCAGAGCAATTAAGACAGCTGGAAAGAATGAACTTTAAAGAAAACAATTTTAAAAAATTGATGTTTCTGAAAGGTTATCCCTTTTTTCCAACTATCTTATTCAACTATGTTACTTGAGCTAGTAACACAGATTGCCTCCCCTAGATATTTTCCTTAGACCAGTCCAGCTGTTACTGTTAAAATTACTCTCACTCTCTGCAGAGGAGTAGATCACCTGAAAGAACCACACCTGCTGCTTCTAGACATGATGCAAACACAAATAGCAGTGCCAGAGCAATCTACCTCCCTTTCCATGGCACAATCCCATGAAACCAGAATTTGAGGACTAACCAGCCCAGCTATTAAAATACTCATGTCTAAAGCAGGGAGTAACTTCCCAATCCATTGTGTGAGCATCATGTCTGCAGATAACAAAGTCCTACTGGTAGGACAGACATGAGATTAGATTAGATCAGATCAAATTAGATTTGATTAGATCAGAATTAATTCTAGATGGGTGCTTTATTATCTCTTGACAAGGTTCTTGCTCTCATGCTGGGTTTTTAGGAGCCATGAAACTTCTTGAATGTTTAGAAAATATAAATATGTTTGTAATCTGCCCTAAATTTGTGATTTTGTTATTGTTAAAGATTTAAGAGGGGACTGAGTGTAAAACCAAATTTTAATCCTGTTCAAAACAGATGTACTGTATTACCAACAGTTGGAAGTGTTAAATGACAATGTCACATGGAAATTTTTTAGTGGGGAAGGAGAGATGCACTTGTAGCTTAAGAGATAAATAAACAGTGCATATTTAAAGATTCTCACAGTAAAAACAAATAGCTTCTGAATACAATGATTCCTCTCTCAGGACATGGTTATTTATTTGCACCATACAGCAGCATAATATTCTCAACCTGAAATAGCTGCTATACTTCTGTTCTGAAGGTTATTAGACCAAATTTTTGCATATCCTCAAATGCATCAGTGAATTACAGGAAATTTCCCTTACGTTTAGCATTGTGCAGACTAAGTGTTGAGTTCTTATTTACTCAATGACAGGATTCCTCAGCCTCCCCGTGCTCTCCTTTTTTTCTGCTGAAATAAGGGATCAAGTCCAGACTGCTTAGATTCTCTCAGCAGACCTGGAGGCTCTCACTGCTCTCTGTGCATATGAGGGGAAATGCCATGCTTCTGGTTTTTGCTTGGGAGCTTTCAATGAAGAGTTGAGAGAAAAGGCAAAGTGGGCACTTCTCATTAGGGGAAGACGAAACACTGAACTGTATGAAGGAAGCCTGCTTTATATACTTTCTATATACTTTATATACTTTCTATATGCTTTATATACTATACAGCTGGAATTTTTTGTCACATATACACATGTAATAGCTTCACTCTTGTGTTCTTCATATCTCCTTATTCCTCAAAGGTTTTCCAGAGTTAAATAGGAAATAATTTCAAGGTTTATCCACAAACTATCTGTTCTACCAGGGGACAAGGCCATGCATATGCAGAAAAGCAGAGTGAAGGACAGGACTGGAAGGTTTTCCAAAGATTCTCAGGCTCCTCACTGTCTACAGAGGGCATCAGAGAAACAACTTAGCTTAAGCTACTTAAGTGACTTAAAAGGCAAAAGCAAAATAAATTCTCCAAACACCTCTGATGTACAGTGATGGGGCTATTCAATCAAGTCATCACTGGCCTCAGGTTTATCCTGAAGGCATATCAGATCCAATCAGCCTCCTAACTATCACTGGCTTTTACAGATTTCTTACAGGAAACAAAAGAATTAGGCCATATTGGTGTTGAGACTTCTCTTTTGGAGGGTGCTTCTCATACATTGTTTGAAAAGTTAACTGCATAATACAAATTGCTTTTCTGTGTTCTTGGAAACCCATGGTCACAACCACAGATAAATATATGTGAGTTCTAAATGCAAGTTTCTAATTTGCAAGGGCAAATCCACATTTGTTTGCTAAGAATGGTTCAACTTAATAAGAGGAAAAAATATTGAACTCAATTTAAGGTATTCTTGGGTTTCCTTCTGTGCTTTATTTGTTTCACTGGTTGCAGTGCTCCTTCACCATTCATTAATTTTGGAGTGGATGAGGCAGACTGCACCATCACTCAGTCATTTCAGGGAAGTTGCCACTGGGATGGCACACTTGAAAATATCTGTCCGTGGGCTGTCTCTTCAAGCCCACTACAGGATCACAGTGGCTTTTGTGCTGTTCAAAACAGTTTATCCTCTCACGAAAAAGAGATGGAAGAGAAATGTGAAGGCAGACACCATTTAGGACACGTAGCAGATTCGTGAGCAATATCAAGAGGCTTCCTGTGGATTCTCTCCCATGTCCTCCTCCTGCACTGCACAGTGTGGTTCACATCCATCAGATACAACCTGCACACAGCTCTGTCATTCACACCATGTTTTGACTGAAGTTAGTCATATTTTTAGGAACTGGGTATTAGCCTGCATTTCTATGGATTTACCTTTGTCTGGAATTGTTGCATCCTCTTGGATAAAAGGAGAAATATTTTTTGATGTGTATTTAACTGTTTTCATGTGTCCTTGTGAAATACTGCAGTCAGGTATCCTCTGTGTACAGGCACTGACAAACAGCAGCAAAGACAGAAGTGCAGATACAGAGATAACATATGGTCACCTGGAAATGTGGCATCCCTATTGTCTGTTGAAGCCACTGAGATTGCTTCCAGTGAGTGGGCAGAGGATTTCAGATATGACATTTAAAAGGCACAAGCGAGAAGCTTTAAACTATAATGTGTTACTAACAGAGCTAAAGCAGTCTGACAGCCCCTAGCAGACATGAGGCAGCCTGGGAGCTTTGTCTCAGCTGCTTTCCTCACTCTCCACCTGACAGCAGCAGCCCCTGAGCCTCAATAGGTACAGACACAACTCCTGGAAGACATTACTGGGAATGTGTTTTGCTTTTATTCCTGCTTTAAGTTAAACTCTTTGCCTTAAGCACCCATGGTGGCAGGTGACAGGTTTCCCTTTATTTTGCCTCAGGTGAGAGTACCAACCACTAGGTTTCAGAGGCAGCAGATTTGTAATGTGAGTCACCACAACAGCAGTGGTTTAAGCTATTTTGTCGTAAGCCTGGCTTTTGAACTCTGGTGGCATAACTTAAAGCACAGGAGGGGCAACAGCCTGGCCCTGAGTAGATTAGGTGACTACAAATGGCAAATGCATTGTCTCTCAGCACTGGCAAGCTGAAATAAGGCCACAGCACACCGTAAGTCTGGACTGATGGTGTTAGTTTGGGGGGTTTGCTTTTACAAAAAAAGAACGTCCTGAAACTGACACTGTGCTATATGGTCACATAGTTTTAATAGAAGTTATTTCACTGTCATTTGAGGCCATTTTATTACAAGGATGTGCAATGTAGGGAAAAAGAAAACAAAACCCAATAGCAAAATCTCCTAAAGACAGATGATGACATAGAATTGTAGGATCATTGGAATGGTCTGGGTTGGGAGAGACTTTAAAGATCATCTAGTTCCATCTCTGCTATGGACAGGGACACTTTTCACTAGACCAAGTTGCTCAGAACTCCATCCAACCCAGTCTTGGACTCTTCCAGAGATGGGGCATCCACAGTTTCTCTGGGCAACCTGTTCCAGCGCTTCACCACCCTCACAGTAAAGATTTTTTTCTAACATCTAATCTAAATCTACCCTCTTTCACTTTAAAGCTAGCACCCCTTGTCCTGCCAGTACATGTTCTTGTAAAAAGTCCCTCTCCATATTTCTTGTAGGCTCCCTTCAGGTACTGGAGGGCTGCAATCTGGTCACCCTGAAGCCTCATCTTCTCCAGGCTGAACAAACCCAATTCTCTTAGCCTTGCCTTGTAGGTGAGCTTCTCCATCCCTCTAATCAACTTGGTGTCCCTCCTCTGGACTCACTCACTCCAACTGGTTGATGTCTTTCAATACAATGTGTAGAACAGTCCATGCAGCCAGATCTCATCTCCATTCCTGTAAAGCCTGTTCTAAACCTGGAAATAGTAACCATGCCAGAGAGGTGCCTTGTTTGTCACAGACAAACGTATCATGAAGATATCACATGCAAGTGCAGTTATATTAATATAAACGCACCATATGACATAAATGTTATTTCCCTTCCTCAATCAGTTTCTACAAAATCATGACAGCCTTTTATCTGACCCGAGCCTCTGCAGAGAGGAGTATTACTTTAGCTAGACAAATTGACCTTATTATCTTCTGTACACTTCAGCAGCTTAAGCACCTTGTCAAGTAGATTTTTAGCAGTAGAGGGCTCTTTATTTAGCTTGTAAAGGCATGACACTATGCTATGGCTAGGAGCTGAGGGAAGGTGCTTTTGGATAATACTGAGTAAACAGGGCTGGATTATCAATGTTCACTTTCATAGTATTCTTCATTTGCTAATTTATCATAGTTTTAAGATTCCTCTGGCCATGTGCTCCCCTCTGACCCCTATTTAGAGTCAGGGGTAGAGTGTGGGGTCTATCTGTTGCCATGGATGTTTTGTAGTTCAACCCCAGCTGGTCTGGTGGAGGCAGATCCTACTGCTGCTGCAGATGTTTCTGCTCCTTTGGATGTGCCAAATCCTACTTCAACTGACTGCATGGTCACATGCTATCTGAGGAGGTAAGAGCCACTAGTGAAAGACAGGGTGAAGAGGAGACATTTTAGTTAGGTGTTGTGTTTGCCCTTTCTTTTTTCCCCCAGACAACAGACAAAATGATTCAGGATAGACCTAAATTTCCTTATTGCACCTCACAATAGGAAAAGTGATGAACTTAAAATGTGCTTGGTTTTTCTCCTTTAAGCTTTAAATCAAACACACCTGAAAAATATGATCTAGTTCAAACAGATATTAGAAAACTCCTCAAATTAATGTCCTTATGTTGTCTATCTAACATCCATCTGTTAATCTAAAGGTAACTGGCAGGTAGGAGGAAATGTTGCTGTTCTTGTTGCAGTTACTGCAATAAAGAGAATGTGTTTGTTGAAGAAGTCTTAACAAAGACAAGTGAGAACTTGCAGGTGATGACTGAGGAGGTCCATCCTGCTTCCTTGGCAGTGAATATGCAATGAGCATGCCCCTTGAGAAGAAACTGGACAGCTGACATGCAGCTTTGCCCATTTCACATCACTCTTAACTCTTTCCAGACTAATTTCTGAACTTGACTTCTAACCATGATCTCAGCAAAAAGCTGAAGTGTTTTTGAAGACTGAACAAAATTACCTGCAGAGAGTTCAGCAATTGGACTACCCCAGCAATGTGTGTGGGGTGGCATGGAGGCATTTGCACCCAACAGGATTTTTCAGAAGTTATGTTATTAGTCAAAAGGTTATGAGTGGGTGTAGAACTTAGATTTAAGTAAACTTAAGAACTTAGATTTAAGTAAAGTTTGTCTTTTTCATTCTCTTTTGTTATTCAACCTAGCAATAATCAGTAGGAATATATTGCTTTGTAGAAGAATCTAAAACTTACAATAATTTTAGAGCAGTAAGAGAGTAGTAATGGAAAAAGACCAGCAGTGAAGTAGAGGTGAAGCAAAAGGACAGATTTGAGACCTTTCTCCTCAGATAATTTGCACTGGACTCTGCTCATTTCTCTGTGTAAGTCCCAGCTGTTCTCCTTTGATCATCCCTAATTTCCCCTTGCAAACTCTGAGCTCCATTACAAAATAAAGCTCTTTCTGATGTCATCAAGCACAATGATGGGTTTGTACAATAGCAACCATTTAATAATTTCAAAAGCCATCTTTCCAGGTCCCATGACTTCTCTTTGAACTGCTAAGTATAAGTTTCCTCAGTTATGTATGACCAGGTTGCTTTTGTACCAAAGTGAAGTTTTTATCAAAAGAATACAAAGCTTTAATGGCATTACAAAAGCTCTTCAGAGCTATGTATATCTTCAGTCATCAGCCCCTCCTCAAAGATACAAGGATGTTCAGAAAGCACACCCAGGCAAAATGAAACATGATGACAAACTGCAAGGATACAAGGACTGGCATTAAATTAGAATCTGTATACAACAATATCGGTTATCACAGAATATTTTGATTTGAAAGGGACCCATTGAAATCCCTAGGATCGTTTAGTCCAGCTTTTAAATTAATTTCATACAGGGATTGAACCTGCGTCCTTGGGGCTAGGAATCAGCTGTTCCCACAAGCTTTCAGACTCAAAAAGCATTGAAACCAGAAAAGTAGTTGGAGAAATGCAACGCCAAAACAACTTCAGGCAAGACAAAGCCAATTTCAGCCAAGATGAAATCTGTTTCTCAAGGAAAATCTGCAAAATTTTTGGTTTGGGGTTTGTTTGATTTTCTTTTCCTTTTTTTATCTACAATTCAAACAGAATCAAAACCACAGGGGGGAAAAAAAGTTGTTTTACAGTGTTTTCAGCTCCCGGAAGCTTCTAAACATGATCCAGACAGATGTGGAAATAGAATTAAATCGGTAAAAAACCCATTGTCAGCATTGCCAGTCTACAGGATTCTAAACCAAAGTAGATTCTTAATGTTCCTCACTGTTTCAAAAGTCCCAAAACCAGTTTGTGCCCCTTTCTCATAGAGGCAATGCTTCAAGAAGTTCAGAGCACTGGTTCTTGGTTTGTCTCTGTCCAGTTTAAATACAGACCATGCCAGAAGTGTGACTTTTTCCACAACAAGGTTAGGAACATAAAAGTTTTCAAAGATATTTAAAGTAAGTTCAAAGTAATTAGATTACATTGTATCAGCAAAAATATAAGATTATCAGTAATATTATAATTTTTTCCCCAAATACATTTTGCTTTGTCACCACTTATGCATCTTGGAATATGCATATAATAGTTAAAATCTCACATACACTCAAATTGTTTTAAAACCATATAATTTCATGTATCACAGCAGTTACTATTATTCTTTTTTCACATTTTAATACCTAGCCCACTAAAAATAAACAGTTAAATTACAAACCTAGTGTTATTTGTGATCAGGTACTTTCTTAATATACTCT
This sequence comes from Prinia subflava, assembly GCF_021018805.1. Lineage (NCBI taxonomy): Eukaryota > Metazoa > Chordata > Aves > Passeriformes > Cisticolidae > Prinia > Prinia subflava. Next base: position 114,148,227 of record NC_086247.1, on the reverse strand, counting down.
GTGAAAGATGTGGCTTCTCTTTATCCATAGAGAGTGCCTGAGGGGTTTCTAAAGTTAAAAAATATACACATAAAGGAAGGCAATAAGGGTTCTGATTGTTGTCTGCATACAAGTTACATTTTTCTGGTCCCTGAGACTAGAAAATTGCTAAAATTCATACAGAAGACACAGGAGAAAGGAGAGACCTGACTTCTGTGGATGGGATCCCAAATATAAAGTCTACAATCTAGCATGTCTTTATTTTTATACTTATGCAGCTTTAATTCTAGATAAGCACTTCAGAGAAGGGACATTTTTAGAAATGCACCAGTTTAAACACTTTAAGGTGAGAGATACACACTAAAATCTGTTTTTAAAGTAAAACCAGAGCATCCTCAGCCTTTCTATGGAGAAAAAGGCAATGGGAACATAAGGAAAACTACAAGTCATCTTAATGTGTTACACAGCAATGACACAGAAAGATCACAAAGCTCAGATTTTCACAGCTGATTTTTATGGGATAGAGATAAACAGACCAGAAAAAAAAGATGAAAAAGAAGAAGAAGAAGAAGAAAAGATAAAAAAGTTGTGAGCCCTATGGCAGGAAAATTAAGATCAAAAGGGAATTCCAAATGCTGCAGATGACGGGTATGTTACTCCCTGGTCTCTCTGAATTAGCTTTGGTCTTTGTGACCAGGTGATATGAACAGGACCAGACCTGCATAGTCCTTGCATTAACCAAGCAGTGCCTAAAACCCCCTCAACTGGCAGGTCAGCAGTGCTCCTCATGCCTTCCATGCAGAGCAAAAGCCACAAAGGCCATGTGTGTGGCACAGACCTGCACTCTCCTGTGCCAAACAGGCAAGGCAAAATCAAGCTGGGGGAAAGGAGAGAAAAAAAACCCCATTAAATCAAAATGTAAATCACTTATACATCAACATGTTGAAAATCCTGTTGTTAAAAAGAGCAGGCAGCAGACGGAAACCACTTCTCTTTGCACTGGCAGTGTATCAAAATGTTTTTAAAAATAATCAGAAAGGTGCAAACCACCAAGGGGACCCTGCTGCTTGCAAACCGGAAAGTAGCTTATACTTCTCAGGGCATGACTGATTTCGATCCTGTTGTGGGTCAGCACACTCCCCACATGAGTCTGAGACACGGATCTCTGCCAATTGATACAGGCAGCCCCAGCCCCACGGCCGCCCGACTGCAGTGGGCTCTGTCTGCAGAGACCCGCAGCAATTTGGCACGAGCCTTCCACCACACGATGCCCAACAGGCCGGTGGCTCTCCTCCCTGTCACCAACCAGGAGATGTTCAGGAGATGGATATTTTTGGCTGTGGATGGTGACCTCGGGACCCCTCACATTTCAGGCAGGCTGCAGCGCTCCAGGGCCATGCAGCAGGTTGGTGTGGTCCTGCAGCAGGCCCAGGGTGACAGTGCAGGCTGTTTGGGCTAATGGAAGTGTTGGCTTTTTGCAAAGTGCTTTCTTCCCTAAAAGTTACTTGCAGCAGGAATGTGCCCTTTGTCTGCTTATAAAGTGATGGATGGGCAGAACCACTGCAAAGGCTCAGCCCTGAAAGGTGACCCAGAGCTGGGCCTCAGCTTCACCTGCTGCAGCTATGATTTCATGGTATCATGTCTTTGGTAGTGACACCGGGGTGGTGACCTGTGTCCTCCCTGGGCCGCTGATCCTCTGGTGCTCTGGCACCTTCCACAGCAGCTCGGGTTCGTCTGCACTCGGCTGGCAGGATCCCCTGCTGCCATTCCCAGTGATCACCCAGCAAGTGGATTCAGGGGAAGGAGCCAGCACTGGGCGCAGAGCGGGGCTTTGGCAGGCGGCACAGCCAGGGTCAGACACTGCCCCAGCTGCCCTTGGTCCAGGCCCACTCCACCGACAAAGGGATCCGTGGCTGTCTTGTCCTTCCTCCGCAGGTTCCCGCCCGCACAGCTAGCAAGGCCTGACAAACAACAGAGGATGCTCTGCTAGGGCTGTCAGAAACAAACAACGCAATTACCCTCTGCCGATTGCTTCAAGTTGCAAACAAAAGATGACAAACAAAACACACAACAGATCCCCCTCCAGGCCCGCAGAGCAATCAAGAGGAGGCTGACAATGGCAGGGCCCTTTCAGCTCTGTGCCAAGGACACTCACCCCCAACAACAAGCACATGCTGCTGCCTCGCAGAGCCCCTGGCCACCCGCCATCCCTTTTGTCTAGCACGTATGGAGCCCATCCTTGCTTGCAGACCGCCCTGGGTATGCCAAAGCTGCATCTACCACCGGCTTCCTTGCCAAGAGTTCAGTACCTCTCCCTGCTGCAATCTCAACTCTTCACTGTCAGCTCCTGCCCGTGCAGCACCACCACCATCTCCTCCTCCTCCTCCTTCCCGGGCAGCTGGATGTGACACAAGGGTTAACACGAGCTACCCAGAAATGAGTCAGCAAGTTCCTTGCCCCGAAGTCACTGCCTGGTTTCCAGAAATGCTGACTATTTCCAGATCAGCCCAGCATCTGAAGAATAAATGAAAACGAAATTCCGAGCCTCAAAAGTTGATGAGCATATAGCTGATCACTGTACTCCCCAGGCCAACACCTCAAAGTGGTAGGTAAGAACCCAAGATCACTTTTTATTCAACGTCAATTTGACAACCAAAGCTCTTCAGCTGGGTCCTGTTACATCTGTGCAATTAATGTAATTAATTTACCACTTCAATCCTGAAAAGTGCAATGCAAACTCCTCCGGCTGCACTTGTTTCTGAGGCTTGCAGTCCCCATCCTACCTCCCCTTCCCTGCCAGCATTTCCTTTTACAAAAAAAGAATCACAAGGACATAATGTTTTTGACTAAGTAGAAAAACATTTGTTCTCCTCTCACTAACTATGAAGATATGATGGTCAGGGCTGATGGGATTAGGAAGTTAAGGCTGGTCTGGCTGAGTACTGGGACACTTGAAAACATGAAGCCCAAAGAAGAGAAGCTGCAAGAGAGGCAGGAAACACTGTGAGAACACTTTTTCTCAACATACATCAATGTTTCCATTTCCAGACCAGGAGGAAGTCCTCCACAGAAAGACTTTAAATTGAAATGTTCAGTCAGTACACAAGATAATCAACATTTTTAGGACTTCAGAGAACACAGCTAATGGTCCCTGTGGTAACAGCTTCAGACAAAGGGACACTTTTTCACTTCATTGTGAAGTACTAGGAGCAAATGCTAGCATTTCTATGATTTGCCATTAATCTAAGCAGTATTTTCAAGACAAATGCAATGTACTTCGATAATGAACCTAAATTTGGAAATGAGCAGCTTAGGTCATAGGGGTCTATATATCATAATCAATGTCTGCTGACTTTAGGCATTGTCAGCCTGTACAGATTGTCATAAATCTTATCAATGTGTTACCTCCATGAAAGATTTGTATCCTAAAACCACGCCATTTGATGACAAGCTCAGGTTCTTGGCTGCTTGCCTTTTTTTTTTTTTTTTTTTTTTTTTTTTTTTGAGGACAAAAAGCAAATCAAGAAGATCCACATTCACTCATGCTACTTAAATAGCCCACACAGATGTTTATAACATGTTATAACATGGTCAATATAGGGCTTGGACCTTGGTTTCTGTGATTTGTTTTGCCAGATTTATCAATAGCAAAAAGTCAAAACCAACTGGGAATAAAACTGAGATTCAGTGGGGAAGGGTGAGGAAGTCAAACAAACAAATCTGAAGCTGTTTCAACAATTTCTCTTCATTATATATATTTTTTTTAATCCAAGGAATATTGATTATTATTTACATAAAAAAAGATGACAACATTCAAAAGAAAAAAGCATGGTGCTTTTACACAAACATAAATGAATAATTCACCTAAAAGCACTGTATATTTCTGTCCATGATTTCATTGATCATGAATGAATGAGTTCTTTTTGTTGAATTACTTTTTCCCCCAATTTGTCCATTTCTCCCTGCCCACTCTCAATCCAAGAACTAGTCTCCCACATTATATCTGAGCTCTCATCTAACATAACTTACCTTCCAGCCATTCAGACTTAAATTCTGATATTAAAACTGATTTTAAGTGATCATTTGCATTTTGGCTCACCCATTCACATAAATTTAATTTCTCCAATATTAGGTTCAAACAGTCCCCATCTGCAGCTCATGAGTAATTTTTAATGTACTTTTACCACAAATGAAAAAAAAAAAAATCAAACCCCACTAGTTTATTCAACCAAGTCTCCATTAGTCATCATGAACCATATAACTAACACATATGGTTTTTAATTCATATACTCATTGGGTGTTCAGGGTGAAGGTGGAGGTATGAGTGGGAGAAAAGAGGTTACTGAGGTTAAAAAGAGGAACGAATGACTGTGTACGCCCCTGGTACTTCTGCTGCTTGTTCCCTCTTCGCTTTGTGTTGTATGCTGGTAGGCACAGAGCCAGCACTCTTACACAGACATCAGTTGCTTCTGTAGCAATTTCTTCTGCACATTTCGGCTAATGGATATGGTTGTCTGTGTGGATTTTTTTCAGCATGTACAAGTTCAAATACAATATTCACTTTGCCATATGTCTGTATTTTCCCACAATATTTATCTAGCATGCTTAGCTATAAAATGGAATGTGTGTTACTAGTGGTTCCTCTAAATTTATGTTGAGTTTATTTATACCTAATGTATGCTCACAAAGGCAACAACACCCAAACATATGCATATACCTGTGTTTAAAGGATGGATTTTCTCCATGCTCTCCTCTGAATATTATCAGTATGAAGAGCTCTGCACAACTGAGAAATCACAGACTCCAGAGACTTAACGCCCTGGCCTGTCTGAGCCCTGCACACTCTGAGAACCAGCAAACAAAAGCAAGACAATTCAGGGCATGCTCAGTCATCCTGGCAGTGCAGTCATCTTCATACAATAAAGTGGTCACTGGTCTCAATCTGCTACGTGTCTCTGCCACTGTCCCAAAGCCCTGGTGTCACTTCTGCCAAAAAATCTCTGGGTAAGAACTCTTTGACCTCCTATGACCTCAGTGTCACCCGCTGAAGATATTCCGCTGATGAGACTACTATCTGAATGCAGTACTTTCTTTGAGTCCCTGCATGCAGGGATGTGATGCTGAGCTGCTCCTCTCTAAGAGGCAGATCAGGTGTGGGCTGCAGCTGCACAAGCCAAGGAAGATGCAGGTCAAAGCACTCTCTCACAGCCAGGTCAGCCAGCTTGTGTAGGTTTTATCCCAAGATTATCTCACATTCACCCAACACTATCTCTAGCTAGCACTGGCAGGTGTCTCCAGGGACTGTTCTGATGCCTTAAGTTCCAGCATTCATATTTTCCAGATTCTGTACTGCCTTAGTGTGTGATACTGAACTTCATACAAATTGTTAGCAAGTTCTCTCCACAGAGTAGTTAGACAAAACAATCCTTTTCCAGCCTGAGAACCACGGACACCATTGCAGCTTCAGGCCCAAGAAGAACAGACAACAGTGAACTGAGGAGAGCAAACTGGGAGGATGGGACTTCATAACCTGGAGCTGTAATTGGACAATTGACCCCAATATGTAAATGGACCAAAACTTATAAAAGTGTGAAAATTCCTGAGTGGTAGTCCATCTTGGGTAGAGCCACGGCAGGGCTCTTGTACTGCCCAAGGTGTATCCTTTAAAGGCCTTTTAATAAATACCTACTTTATTCCTTTAACTCTGTCCAGCCTCAGTTCCAGGTAGCCTCTCCAGGCATCAGTTCCACCCCAAAACACAAACCCAGCAATGTGTGTGCAGGGTCAGTCAACGGGACAGCTCAGCACTCCCAGTGAAACCTGTGGGAGGCACTGAGCTGGAAGGGCCCCCCTCATGGAAATCTCCACCTCTGCTGGAAAGAGAGGGCCTCTTTTCCTCTTCTCTCCTGCCTCATACTTTTCCTGCTCAGCTCTAGTGAATTTTGTTCATTATTTATAATTAGAAAGTGGAAAGCAATTACTGTCTTCCCTGTTGTTCATACTCTAAAGCAACACTTAAAGAACAGAGAAACAGCTGAAATCTAGGCCATTTCAAAAACTTAACTGCACTCCTAGTCACTACACCTGTCCCTGAATCCCCCCAACGTTTGTGGTTTTGCATCACATTTTCCTATGTTAAAAAAAAAAAAAATCTTTTTGTTGCCAGTTGAAGAACCCACAAACAAATGGGCAAATCTGACTAAGTGCTTAAGCAGAGAAAACAATGGAAATGTGTATGCACCAAAGGCTGTCAACAGTCCCACAGAAAGAATTGGAAAGACAGAAAAAAATCTTTAAGCTCTTGTAACAACAAAATGTCAAAACCAAACAAATAAGAGACAGAAGTGGGATCTAAGTGTTGATCATGCCTTGTTAAGAGTTTAGTGAGAAAAGCTGTCCCAGCCTTCCCCTGGGGTGCCCAAATCCACCCCTGGGACTCTCTTGCAGCTTCCGGGGATAGCTATTGGGAATGCTTCATCCTCTCCTCCACCCTCCTTAATTATTGTTAATATACTCCATCTAAAATTCTGTCCTGACATTGAGATACTGGTATTTGTAGTGCCTGTTTCTTTTTCTTCTGATTATTTTTTAAAATATTTTTTTTACAATCCCCTTTTTATGCTTAATCTAGAATAGGTTATGAATTTCCTGGCTTCTGTGGGTTAGATAGTAAACTCAGTGTTACTATTTTGGTGTAGAATGCAGATATTTTTGTGGTCCAACTTATCATAGCTGAGCTAAACTCAACAGGAAACAGCATTTCTATTTGCCTGCTGGCTCAGGGTGCATATCCCACATCTATAGTGCAGAAATAACTGATAAACTAATGGGAAACTGATGAAGGACAGTTTAGACAGAAGGAATTGGGGGGTGATATGCCAGTGTTCTAGGTATAAACCGTACCAAGAAAATACAGTGCTCCTTTGCATTCAGGGGTTTGTACGAATTCAGGACCAGCTACAAAGCCTTGGTTACCAAACTGCCCTTGTTTTTATGCTCAAGTAGGGAAGGAGGCTTCCAAAGGGAGACCTCCAGGAGCAAGCCTAGAGTTTGCCCTCACTTTAAGTATATTCTTCTCAAATAATTGTCACAGCTAATACTTTTTTTTTGGTCATAGCTTTCCTAAGATATTGTTACCAGAAGTCCATGGGGGTAAGAATCCAACCTAGGGAATCAGAAAATATGTATTTATATATTTGTTCTCAATATGTCCACACAGAGCAAAGTTTGTTACATGGTACCTGTGGGAACGCTGCAGCTTGGAAGACTTCCAATAGCGTTACAGGTCCCTTCTGCCCCCAAGATCAGGAACCTGCAGTAAGGATACTGAAAAATATCTATGGTTTGGGTGGGTATGAAGTTGGATCTCAAACAATAATGTTTTGAGGGGAATCTGTGGGAAATAGTGCTGCCCACCTTGCGCTGACCCCAGCAAGGTACGGGTCCTTCCTTGCCTCTTTTAAAAGCAAATATTTCTTCAAGTTAGTCCTCTACAGGTTCTAGCATTATAATTAAACTCAAAGACAAACATAATTTGTACAACACCCCTGTAGGTCTATCTCATTCTTACGCTGTTCAACCACAATTCATTCACTCTTCCTCTGATATACTACAGCTCTGGGACCTCAAGAACTGCCTGTGTCTCCTTGCTTAGGTAGATATGGGGGTGGAAAGGGTTGTGGTGGAGTAATGCTCCTCATTCATGTCTTTCCAAGCTGAAAGTAACTTTTCTAAATTTGAAAGTATTGTTCTGTATGAGAATCTTGGGGAAGCTTGGGACAGCCCTTTTTAGGTTTTATCTTGGTTGAAACCTTGTGGTATCAAGGTTGAAGGGGGTCACATACTTCCTCTGTGATCTCCACCCAAGCCACTTGAAAAAAAAAAAAGTGCTGTAAAAACCCAAAGCTTACTTTCTATCAGGCAAGTCTGTATTCATGGCAATAAAAGGCAATACTGAATATAAACCTCAGCAGGGGGGACTGTTAGAGGCAAGGTTTCCATTTGTGCATGCATCTGGCAGTGCTTTGTGTACCGACAAATTCTAGTTCCCCCACCCTGGCTGCTCTGTCGCCTTTGCCCACCATTCATGTGGCTTCACACAGGAGAGGAGAGAAAAGTGTATTAAAAACAGGAAAATGTGACTGTCAAACTCCCAACCTTGACAGGTGAAACTCAGAGAGTAAAGAGATCTCCAATATCACACACAATTTAATTTTGTACTGTCTTCTGAATTTTTTCCACATTCAGTCCCCCATTAAAGGAAATCTGGGGTATCCCAGGAGTGTTTCATGTCCTAACCAATTAGTGCAATTTAATAGCCAAACCATGACCACAGTTAAAAGGATCCTTGGGGAACAGATCCCTCTCTGAGAATAATGACAGATACCGGGCAGCTTAGGTAGCCAGGGCTGGTTTTTGTTTGCAATAGTCCATTACACACCACTGTTTGCTGAGCCATCTGATCCACTCATAAACCAGATCCTAAAGTACCACTTTGGCCTATTAAACTAGCTATACATCAGCTTCAGTTGGCTTGGATATACTGGTTAGCACTGCTGCTGGATGAAAAAGCTCAGACAGTCCCAGTTAGATGCAGAAAAATATAATGCAGGTTGGAACAGACCTTTACAACCATCTGGAAATGAGCTGGAATATCTTCAACTAGATAAGGTTACTGAGAGTCCCATGCTACCCAGCCTTGAACACCTCCAAGGGATGTGGCATCCACCACCTCTCCAGTGTCTCACTGCCCTCACCATGAAAAATTTCTTCCTAATATCTAGTCTAAATTGACACTCTTAGTTTAAAACCATTGTACCTTGTCCTATTACAAGTGGCCCAGATAAAAAGTTTCTCTCCCCATCTTTCTTACAGGTCGCATTTAAGTATTGGAAGTCTGGAATGAGGTCTTCCTGGAGCCTTCTCTTCTCCAGGCTGAACAGCCCTGACTCTGTCAGCCTGTCTTCATAGCAAAGGTGCTCCAGTCCTCTGATCATCTCTGCAGACTCAATTCCTCAGGTCCATCTCCTTATGTTGGGGGGCCCCAGAGCTGGATGCAGTGTTCCAGGTGGGATCTCACTCAAGCGGAGAGTCAGAATCCCCTCTCTTGCCCTTCTGGCCATGCTGCTTTGGATGCAGCACAGGACATGGTTGCAGTTGGCCTTCTCAGCTGTGAGCATACACCGCTGGATCGTGTCCAGCTCTTCATCCACCAGTCCCCCAAGTCCTTCTCAGCAGGGCTGCTCTCTTCATTCTCTAGCCTGTATTGATACCTGTGCCTGTCTTGACCAAGGTGCAGGATCCTGCACTCAGCCTTGAACCTTGTAAGATTCACATAGGCCTGCTTCTCATGCTTTTCAGGTCCTTCTGGATGGCACTCTGTCCCTCAGGCATGTCTAAAGCACCACTCACCTTGATGCTGTGGGCTAACTTGTTGAAGGAGCACTTGATCCCATTGTTTGTGTCATTGAATAAGATATTAAACTGCACTGGTTCCAATATGCTGGTCCCCTGGACCCACCTATCTCCATCTGGAGACCGAGTGTTGACTATTGCCCTCTGGATGAGACCACCCAACAAATTCCTCATGCACCAAACAGTCCATCCACTAAACCTCTCTCTCTCCAATTTAGAGAGAAGGATGTTTTAGGGGATCACATCAAAGACCTTATAACAAACATTCACTAGAAATGTAAGGTTGGGAGAGGCAATTGCTTCAGCAAAGTCTAAAAACTCAGAAATACTACTCCATAACTCTCCTCAACCATCTGAGCTAACACACTGTTTGTAAGGCAAGGTCATGAAACAGACTGGAAACTGATCCTACAGAAAAAAATGCTGTACTGTTTGTATTAGGACCTTATGCAGGCAAATGCACTCCTGCACACAAAGCCATGCTAGCATAATTGCAAGCACAGGGATTTGATGTCTCTGCTGCTGAAGGTGTGGGCTGCCTTTACCTACACCACTAGATACTGCAGCAGCTTCACTGTGACCTGAAGCAGTTCAAAGTGATCAGAAAATAATGATATTTTAAAATATAGAAAACGGAGCCAAGCAGGAAGTTTTTAGAAAATGCCTCTTATCTCAGGACACCAAACTCTCCATGGAGACCCTCTGCTGGGCTAGTGAAGATTTCTACTCTCTCATTGCTCAGAAGTCTTTGTTAATATCTATTACATACAGGTATGTATCCATTAATGGTATATAAATTTAAGTTAGGAAGATTCTGCTTGCCTTGTTGCAAAGCTCAATCTTATTATTAATCTGACTTTTCCATTTCACTCTATTGGTGGCCATTATGGAAAAGTCATTAACTTGTGTGTTGGTAATTTTAAGAGTTTGATGCCATTTTGTGTCTGAAGAAAGAAATCCATCTGCTCTTTTTGATCCTGAGCTTACCTTTGTTTCTCACATTTCCTGTCTTTGTAAATCTGCTTATTAACACTTTCACTATATTGCCCTATATTCAACACTGTCTCAGTCACACTTCTGAAAGTCTTATTCACACTTGTGTCTTCTCCAGGCACAATTATTGTAATTTTCCATCTCCATGGCCTTTTCCAGGAGTTTGCTTTGTCAAGGCACAAGAAATATCATAAAATAAGAATAATGTTCACTTTGTCTTGTACGAAACAGAAAGAATAAGATGACTGAGAAGCGATGAATACAAGTCCTCAGCTTGCATTAAGGACCTGTACCTCCAGCTCCTCAAGGCATAGCAGTGGGCAGTGACACAGCCAAGATAAGCAGCATAGTCTCACTTGTATTTTGAGCTACTCCCAGAAAACAAAATTTGCCCTCTTTTCACTGCTGAGCTTAAACACCTGACTCTTGTTCCTCATTACACAACATTTTATGTTGATCAATACACCAACAGCAATGGATAAGACCTTGGTGCAGATGAAGTCAAAATAGTTTTGTCCCAGAGACAAACTATATGCCCTAATCTACATTTATGGCTCAGGCCAGGAGTAAGGCACAGTCAGTATCCTGGCCAATACAGTGCCTGTGGGGATGCAGCCCCACATAGGCTGTGTACACGGGGATGCCCCAGACTATAATGGCACGTTCCTGTCAAAGCAGAAGGCAAATCCAAGGCATCACTGCAAGCAAAATGACCAGGAATGGGCCTGTACACTCTCACAGCAAATTGTCATACACCAAATAGATTAGATGTTGATTCCCACTTTTACCCTACTATTCACAGGGTCTTCAAACAGTCACAGCTACACAAACAAGACCATACTAAATTTCTGTCTTGCCAGCCAGAGCTGATCTAGCAGTTTAAGTTTCTATGCTGCAGATAAGAACTGCAGAGAGGCATGGGTCAAATCCCTCACTGAAGTAAATATCATGATGTCTTTTCACAGCAATGTAACAAAACTGGCTAAAACCCTGTCTCCACATAGTCCCATACTATGTAAAGTTAGTATGAGGTTATTCACCCAGCCTACAAGTTGCTATATAATATTTACATATATTACTCAGAGTCTCACAGAGTTGTACCTAAATTGACCCCAGGAACACTCACGTAATTAAACAAATCTTCTAAAGAAATATCTTGCCTTGGTATAAAAACACCAAAAAGTTGAAATTCTACAACTGTTGCCACTCCCTTCCATCAATCATTTATTCTCCTCACAATTTAACCAATTTAAGCAGCACATCTTATTTCTAGCATGAATTTACTTAGCTTTCCTTTTAAGTCACTGAATCTTTTTATTTGTTTGTTTGTTAGGTTAAAGACTTATAAATATATACATGACAACAAAGTAATTCTTGATTTTTCTTGTGTTAAAGAATTGATTTAAAAGTGCTTCACTGGAAGGTGCTTTCTTCAGCCTCCTTTGCATTGTCCCCATGCAGGTAGAAGAATGCTGTACAATATTCTAGTTGGGGGTATGCTTATGCCATATTTGGAGACAAATTTGCTTCTCATAATTTTTTACCAACCTAAAATATCCCTTCCTTAAGGCATGATCTATATAATTCACATGTTTTTAACTGTATCTGTCAAAATTTGTATCTTGGCTTAAACCAGAATAGTTCCCACAGAATTCAAACCTTTGACATATGGACACATACACAACTCATTGTGATATACAGGATGTGGAAAAATGAAATTGTAAGTCCATAATACAGTGTGGTCCTAAAAATCACCAGCTAGTTCCCAGCAGTTGTAAATATCCATATCCTTACTCCATTCAAATTCAAAGGATGCCAGAATATGTGGTACATTGCTGTAAGTGCTGGCTGTGATTCCTCACAACATGACAGACAATAACTGATCTAGTGTAGAGCCTGCCAGGATGAAGTTACCTTGACCACTTCTTTGAAAAAATTAAACCTTGCAGAGTGAGCACAACACTTGTACTAGAAACCCTGTGACTGGATTTACTGTCCTTTGGAATCAGAGTCTAACAAAGACTTATTAATGGCCTTTGATTAACATAGTTCTCAAAGAAAAACCCTGAGATCAGGTTTATGCTTGTTAGAGAAACCGTATCAGAAACATGTTTCGACATAAACTAAGTCAACTTTAGCAACAGAGGACCAGAAGAGTTGGATTACATGATCCAGAGTCCGAAGGTTTTTGTCTGGTCTTTTGTCTCTTAAATTAAGCAAATCACTGACATGACACAGTGTTTTCTCTAGAACAATCAACGTGGCAGTGCTTGTAGAGTACTTTTGTTTCCCCTTTTATCTTTCTCATGTCTTTAGTATAACCATGTGGATTTGCTGGTTTTGTTGTGGTAGTGTTCTGGGGTGGCAGAAAATGCTTTAAGATCACAGTTCAGGGGTTTTGCTGGCCATTATTCACATGTTTCGGTTGCAGAACTAAACAAGTCTAGTGCTCTGCAGTTGCCCCCATGTAGCCCCATTAACACACAGAAACCTGTGACCTGATCTTAGCTATGTTTTTGGTGTTTCCAGTTAACAATGCCACTGAAGAGCTTAAAATTTGCTTTCATTTTTCTCACTCAAGTTAACAACCTACTCACTTGGCAGTAAAACCGCCTGCCAACCCACTGGAATGCCAACAGTTCTCCAGCACCTGTCCATGACTTTCCCTGCAGGTCAACACCAGGCATGTTTACCAGTTTGTTAGCCCAATCTCCCAGAGCAGACCACGTTCCCGCAGGACCAGTAAACATGGGATAAGCCCCACAGGAGCAAACAATACCAAGGAAGAGCAACTTGTTTGGGGGTTTTAGTGTGACTATTGCTACGTGAGCAGCATTGAGCTCAGTGCCCAGAGCAAGGTCACAGCTGCACATGGTCAGCTGCACTATGAAGCTACACTTGGGACAACTGGGAGATTGGTTATTAAAAAATGAAATGTAGTTTATAAATATTATGTAGTTTTCAGTGAGAAGTAGCAGTAAATGAATCGTGTTAGAGATGCACTTAGAGATGCACTCTCAGAAATGCATTCAAAGAGCTGCTTCTTTGCAGCCTGTGCTGAAACACAAACACATGCTGCAGAAAGTGCTGTTGCCTAAAGGGATTAAGAGTAGCCAAAAAGTCATTGAAGGCTACCTCTTCAGGTCATTTAGGCTACCTCTTGTTTTGTAGTATCAGTATAGAGATGAATGTGCTGTCTTTACTGGCTACTGCTTTAATCATCAGCATTTATTAGAAAAATCTCTGTTTAATAAAGCATAAAATTCTCTGTATTAAACATAGAATGGAGTTGTGCTATTTTATTAACTCTTGTCTTAATTAACACCTAAAGTTACAGTCATTGGAAATATATTATACATGTAACTATATAGAGTGCTGCTGAATTTTTACTGTTCTTCCTCTCCCTAGTTTTCACTTTCTGCTTTTCCTATTTTTTTTTTATTTTAATATAATCGGTTTGCTGTTCCAAGAAAGTAAAAATTTCAGGTTTCTCTTATCATTTACAAGAAGCTTTTCTATTTAATGCCATTATTTCCACAGTGAGCTTATTTCTTCTTGTATTCTGCATAGGGATATCAACAACAGTAAAACCAGTCTGGTGGAAGATGGAAAACTACATTAGAGGATACATCGAGATACAAAACTATGCCGCCTTTTTTTGCTCCTATTAATGGAGCAGCTACACACTGCTGAAAGCAATCCACATATATCTGCAGTGATTCAGACACTTTAAATACCTAGTTCAAAATGCCATGAAGTGAAAATGAAAGTAAATGTTTCTGATAGCAGGGGAACTGTAGCTTAGATAAAATAACTGTAGGAAAAACAAATAAATAAACAGAAAATGGGAATTATCAACACTAGACTACCTTACAACCAAGAGAGCTCTGTAGAACACAGTGGATGTGTGAGACAGTGCATGGCACAAAGCTAAATTTCTGGGGGCTTTTACCCTGATATTGGTAACACCAGGTCAAACCTTCTCTCTCTCACTCTTACGTTTTTCCTGCCACTCTATTTTTGTTAATGATTAATGAATTTTAAAGAAGTTTCACACAATCAGCAACGTGTTTAAAATTTCCTACTTATATAAGAGAGTATTTTAGGATTCATGGGGGGGGGAATCAAGTATTTCAAGGTCTTTTCCTTCACTTGTCTAGCATCCAGAGTTCAGAATAACTCTTGGCTAGGATTTGACAAATTATCTATTATTATATATAATATATATATAATTATATATAAATTATAATATCTATTTCTACTATCAAAATAGAAGTAATGCCATCAATGTCTAAGTCAAAATTGTGGTATTTAACACCACTGCTATGTAGCAAAGATTGTTCCTGAGGAAGAAAGAATTATACAATGAAAAAATTAAATGGTATAGCAAATTACTTACATAATTTTGAACATCTCATTGAGGTTCTTTGTATATTCAGTAGAAAACTAGACGTTTCTCCAGTGATGGTGATTTAGATATTAGGGTAAATTACTCCTTCCACCGTTCACTGGGATTTTCTACTGCATCTGTATATTTTTTGTCTAAAGTTAAGTGAGCTGAAGTAAACTTTAAGGGAGTAAAGTAATGCACTGACTGAGGAGAGTGAAGTTATTCCTGGGTTTTTTGCTAAGTTCCCAGGTAATTTGAGTTTGAATTTAGCCTGTGCTACAGTTCCACCTGTTCACTAATGGGAGCTGTTGCTTTCCCTTTCTTGACCGGTGTTGTAAGGCTAAGCTGCAGCTCTTATAATGATAAGACTTGATTGGTACCTAGAAAAACTACTCCAGGAGGTACAGGAGAAGAATAAATGATCCCTACCTTGCAAAAACTGGGTATATTTGCTGATGTGTTTGTGTGTCCTCCTGTATTTTCTCATCTGCTTCTGTGGATGTTCTCCACTTTCATGAGAGACATTGTACTGAAGGGCTGGGAAAAATGACACCATCAGGTTTTTACTGGATTATAAAAAGCCAATCTATAACAAGAATTCTACAAAACCATGTACAAGTTAATCGAAACTCTTTAAGGATATTAGGACGTGTTATTTGAAAAATAACAGCTATGTGTAACAGGTAACATATAGGTGAAGAAGAATCCCAGCCCAGAAGAGATTTCAGCCCAAATGAAGTGCTGTTTCGCATAGAGAGAACTGAAGTAAAAAGATGTGACTTGCTCAAAGACAAGAAACCTCTGGGAGACCAAGAAAGTGAACCCAGATCTACTGAGCTGGTCCTTGTTGAGTGTTACAACCACAAAGCTCTCCTTCCTCCCCATCTTGTTGCTCACTCTAGTTTCTCTTTTGTTTCTTTCTCTTTTACAAGAAATCATTATTTTTAAAAAGTGAGATGTAAAGATCTTTCTCCTCCCCTGATTTACTCCTTCACTTAACAAATAATATCTACACAATTACTTCTTAATTACATTCTATACCATAAAAGATGTACCTTAAATCCTTTTCTAAGCTTTACACTGGTCTGTGCTTCCTGCTTTGTTTTTAGGTTATAAACTAATGTGATAGTCTGAATCTTCCTGGAGCAGCTTTTCTTCTCAGATTAGACTAAGAAAAGTCTCAGATTAGTCTAAGAAAATGATATGTTAATGCATGGGGAAATGGCAATCCCCCGTGAGAGAAGCGATTCCTTAAAAATCACCTACACACTGGAAACTCTTCCTGTTGCAGGACTAGCAACGGGTCATCTTTAATTCAATGATGGTTGTGCATGCAACTGACATGTAAAGAATACTAGAACCTTTGCTCAGTGTTTGGGGACCTGACTCTAACTCTTACTCATACCGCTGAATACTGAGTCACCCAAGGACCACTTCTAGTCAAACAAGGTATTATTCACACAGATGGTTGCCAATATGAGTGAGGACTAGAAATTTGTACTTGATGTGTTAATGACTAGGAATTAGACTAAGCATGGTTTTACCATATTTTGGGTCCGTTCTAAAAAAGCTCATGATGAAACTCTTATTTCAAAGGGCTCATTCCTTTTTAATTCTCTTTCAAGATCTGTGGCAACGAAGTGAAAACAGATACATTCTTAAGAAAATTCCTCCTGGGTTATTCCTCAACAACTGCTGTCATAGGTGAACTCCAATCTATGTGACAACAGCTGACTAAACAAATCACGTTTCTTGGTTTGCCTGGGCCTTTTTTTGAAATTGCATTATGCTTGCAGTAAGCTGCTCCCACTGGACTGTTTTACTTCTCAAGTCTAGTAGGTTAAAATATACCCTCCAGTGCAGAGAAAATTGAACTGTAGATAGGGGTGAGCTCGAAGGAACGTTTTCAAGAAGGAAAATAAAAGAGTTCAGCAGAGCTCATTTCAGCACTACAGCTACCACATTACTCAATTCAAAGGAGAGTCATGTCAGTGGCACATGCTACAAGCTTTCACAGCCATGTGAAATCAATCATGTGTGCTTCATTGCTTAAACTCCAGCCCAGAGCCTGTCATTGTGAACCAGAAAAATGGAAAAGATCACTGTAAGATCATGACAACAGCTAGCTTATTTCTTTTGGGGTTGGTTGACATGGTCCCTGTGGGAAGAGAAAGATGAGATAACCTAGTCATGAAGAAGTCTTCTGCTGTGCAAAAGCAGCTACATACAAGATCGTTTGTATTTTAAACTCTGGTTGTGTGCAGTGTCAGAGGGATTACTAGTCCCTGTATAGAATCGTGTAAATCTGCTTCATTCCTCCTCCTTCCACTTCTCTCCCCTAAAAATATTCTTGGTAACTGACACCATTTTGTTTGTTAGCAGAGTCAACAGACAAGCTGACAATTAGATTGAATAGAATTACTTTCTGTTTACACTAGATAAACTGGCCAGTGCTAACAACAGGTGGCCACAGTACCTGTAGATGAGGAAAATCTTATGCTGGAGCACAACCCCAAGAAGTCGTGCTAAACTATTGTTTCAAACTGCAGCCTAGGCAGGAGCTGCGACGGTCAAACTGGGATTAGGCAAACGCGAATGAACCCAGTCGCAGCAGGAAATGACTGTTCACCTGTGCTTGTCACTGTGATACAAAATGTAAGAATGGTCTTGCTCAAACCTAAGTCCACCCAGCCTACTCTCCCCCTCCAACAGAGCAGCGAAGCATTTCAAAACATCCATCCTTTCTCCAGCAATGAGAAGTGCAGGGACTCTCTGAGCCAAGGAGCTGTGTTTGAATTTCAGTTAAGTGCCATTTGCGGGCAAAGGAGACATGCTATGCATATTTAAATGCAAACTAAACAATTTGGGGATGCGAGGGGCCAAAAGGGCAAGCTATTGTGGTAAAAAATCTGGAATTATCACATATAGTTTCTCTCAGACAGCATCCAGATGCTACCTTAGATGTGCTGTTTTGTAAAAATGCAGATGGTCAGGGTATCCGGAAAGAAAGTGCTTATAGGACAGGCAAATTGAGAGTGGTAAAGATCTTATCTGTCCATCTGCTTATTTAAAGACAGCTAATTAATTTCAGTCTCCTAAACTGCCTTAGCTAAGTATTTGGAGCACACTGATACTGATGGCATTTGACTGCGATTTAGGGAATTCACAAACTATAGTGCAGGTGTTTCAGGTCTGGCGTTTTCCTTGCTCAGACACATCCCTTCCCCGGCCACCTTACATCCCAGCAATGCTAAGCACAGTTCAGCACTCCAAAAGAGCTGCCGTGGTTGGAAGACCTTGCTGCTTGGTTCCCAGCAAATCCGCAGAGCTGGGACCAACTAGGGCTCGCCTCCTGAACCTTTGCTTTGTCACCCCTCCTTTTTCTGATTGATGGTTGTATATTGATACGTTTGTATTACAGTGATGGTTGTATTATCAAGCACTTACCATTGGTTCTTGCTCAGAGCAGCATGATTCTTTTCTCCCTAACACTTGGATGACACTTGGATAGCTTCCCCTGCCAATGAAGCCTCATTTTATCTGAGCTCGAATTGCACTAACGAGATACGGAGGAGGAAGTTAGCAGCGCCTATTACTATGAGGCTTTGGAAGGAAAGATAGAGGAAGAAATTCACTCTTCAAAATTATACATCACACCGAATTGCATGAAAACATTAATTACTACCTCTTGCAGGGATACAGCTGTGATCCTAGTGATAAGTGTTATGTGAGTACAAATTCAACATGGGCTAAAACAACGTTATGTCTGTGGAACAAGAATGACAAAAGAAAAGTAGAAAAGTGAGAAAGACCACAATCATTGACAAAACCAGCTGTGGACCACCAGCCTTAAGGAGCACTTGATTTGCGATTCCAGTCTTGAAATAGTTTAAACTTGAAACCTCGTCCTCCATGAAGACATGCCAGGGCTTGCAGCTGTACTAATTAAGTATGTTAGGTGAAGGTTTCTGATATGATAATCAACAACAAAAAGGCAGCTTTAGCATTTAAACCATCTTAATGAGGTGTTAGAACTGAAGCCCTTTGAGGTGAATGGGGAAAGTTTATACACGCTGCTATTGTTCCAGACCGTCTGGCTCTCCTCTCAAAACAACAGCGTGCTGATTACCTTAACAGCCAGGTGAAAAAGAAGTTGAATTCCTCAGCTGTTTTTTTCTCCACAGCCCTGAAGTTTTCAGATGCTAGGAAATGTAAGGACAATGAGAAAAATTAACTGAGATTGAAGGCACCGGGAGAGGGAACAAAACTCCTTGAATTACCAATGTATGCAGATTTGGGCGTACCTATAAACTATTTAAAGCTTCAGTCTATTTAGACATTGGGGGAGTAGATGGATATTGTGTTTTTAATGGCTCATTACCTTGTTATTTTCTTTTTCCCCAACAGAACAAAACGCGCTTTTTTCCCCAACACGATGGCCTATCCGGCACTCATCAGTGTGATTAATCAGCCTGTATTTGCACAGGACTTTGAAGACAGAGAAGGCTGGCAGAAGTCCTGCGGGTTATTGCTGCCCAAGTAAAACTACCTGAATTTCACTTCCTTACTAAGCTACTCTTGCAAACAACTGCCAGCAAACAAACAACTGAATACATAAGTACATCACTTCAATCTCCTCAAAGAAATATTATTTTCAAAGTCAGTTTTGGACAATTTAAATGCAAATAACTCTCCAAGGAGGCTGCGCAGGGACCGATGGTATGGTCACACACGAAGGCATTGCTGTATACAAGCATCAGACAAGACACTGTGCATAATTTATTTTTCCACCAACAGCACTGGAAGCAGGCTTATTTTCTCATGCAGATCCCAATGCTAAACACGGAGAAAGGTTCAGAGGAATAAATACTCACTCTTATTTTTCTATGAGACACCTCATCCTAGGCTGAAAGGCAAATCCCAAACCCTTGTAAGGTAAAGCTGCTGCTACTGGTCTCCAGGTGTTCTACACCACTTGTGATTGTAGCCAAATGCCAGCATCTCCACCCAAAGATTTTTAACCCTCTAGCAAATTTGGGGCCTCATCTGAAGTCCACAGAAGATTCTGATTAACTTCATATGCAACCTACAGATTCATATGCAACCTACAATCTAAAATAAACCTTATTTTAGTTGTGCAATCAATTATATTGTGCTATTAAGCTATTTACTGTAGAATTTGCCATCAATCAAAACACAAAGTACAATTCTGGTGTATGGCTAGCCCTTGCAAAGGGATAAATGTTTTGATGTTAGACATAATTTTTGTTCAGCATTAATAAAAAATATTTACTTGTGTACTTTGCTCAGACAGTGTGTAGATGTCAGACCTTGGAAAATGTTAAGGGTGTCTCCTGGAATAATCATTCCCTTTAGATATCCTGTTGTTTGTGTGGGTTTGTTTATTGTGTGATATTTTTTAGTTAATTAATTGACTGACCTAAAGCAAGTAGTTGAGTACCAAAAAAACCCAAAAAAACAACCAACAACTAAACCAAACCAAAAAAACCCCCTCAAAACCAAAAAATTAGGTGCTATCCCTAGAAAGGAAGAAAAGGATTTATTTAGACCGCTGAAGACCTCAGTGCAAGCAAGGAACCAGTCAATTAACAGGCTTAACTGTGGTCTTCAGAAATTGCTCTTGGAGAAAGTTTTATTGAACCCTTTGGTCCTTATGCTTAGCATTGCAAAACCAGATCTCTGTACCCATACATGGTGTAACTGAAGTCATCAAGACTGCACATAACTCTTTGTCAGATGCAGATAACTCTGTGAACTATTTTCATTGTGAACTCTCTTACCTGACCCTAATTTTAGACTGGTCCCTTTAGTCATCCATTCTGCAAAACCCAAACCAAAACAACAGTACTGGGGTTAAATCCTTCAGAAGGGCTTCCAGGAGAGTTGGTTCACTCCTGAAAGGATCACAATAAATTTTCAGGCTCTGGTGAAAATATTATTACTAATAACCAGAACTGCAGAATTATTTGTATAGCTTTGGTATTAATATAATTGTACTATGTCTGACTTGCTGGACAGAAAGTGGGAGAGATTAGGCTTGTTCTCTATTTGTAAGCAGATATATTTAATGTAAGTATGAAAAAATGGAAGAAATAACTGATGTAACATAGACAGTGGCTAGTTCTACAGTTGCTAATCACAATTACATATCTTCGATTGAGGGGAGAAGGTATTTCAAAAGCATTTTCCTCTCTGATTTTCATACTTGATAGAAACATTAATTTGCCAGGCTGCAGCCACAGCCCTGCCAAGAAACAGTCTGAACACAAGAGTGCCAGTCAGACAGTGAACATTTCAAATCCACCTTTCCAAAGGAAAACTTCCAGTGAGAGCTAGTGAAGGCATCTGGGTGAGTAACCCCTTGAGGTACTTGTGATTTGCTTTGGAGGGAGTGGGAAAATGGGGTGCTGTTCTCTGCTCTTGGTAATGCCTCCTGGGCCAGAAGCGCCACGGCTCCCAAGGAGGTTGTGGACTGCAGTTTCCTCTGCTGGCAGGCAGTACCTTAGGGCTTCAGTCCCAGCTGCTGCTAACAGCAGTTGTTCCAGAAAAATGATTTTCTGGAGAAAGTGTGTGCAGCTAAGGGTGTGCTTCATCCCAGTTGTGAGGTTTAACAGGCCATTATGAGGACAATATCCATCCTCTCGCACCTAGATTTCCTATCTCCTTCCTCCTTGTGGTTTGTTTTCCATACCTCTAAAAAGAAAAATTCATCACACAGCCTTGATAGCCATGTCTTCAACCCAGGTAATCCAAGAAGATTCCAGAAGATTCTGAGACTTGAGAAAATCAAAAGAAAGAAAAGCCGTTTCCTTCAACTTTACTGATGATTTTTTTTTTTTGCTAGATTTTACAGAGCATGGAATAAAGATGTTTTTATTGTTTCTTTCAATGTGATAAAATATCTCCTCATTTTCATCCCTGTTACTGGGAGAAAATGGGTAGTTAGCTCATTACACTGAGCTCATCACACCGAAGACAATATTTTTGGTCTACTGATTTAGAGCTTTCATCTTTTCTTATTTACAGACAGACAT
The DNA here is from genome assembly GCF_021018805.1 of Prinia subflava. Lineage (NCBI taxonomy): Eukaryota > Metazoa > Chordata > Aves > Passeriformes > Cisticolidae > Prinia > Prinia subflava. Next base: position 114,126,396 of record NC_086247.1, on the reverse strand, counting down.
TTGCATCTAAAAATGTCCAGCTAAGGCTGTAGCTACAGCTCTTTGCATCACACACCTAACTGGAGGAGTGTGAGACGCAAAATGTTCACAGCTATCAGGCCTGAAGATAAACTGTAAGACCTGAAGCAAAACTGTACCTGTTCCTATTCCCACTCACCTGTACATCCACTGGTTGAGGATGTTCTGTCAAGAGGAATTTGCCTATCTGAGGAAGACACGTATTTTAATGCTTTTATGGAAGCCAGTGTTGATGCTGTCAGAAGAGGCAGGAGCAGTGAGTAATTTTTACTCTGACAAAAAGCCCAAAATCGAGTTGTCAACCACCCAGTCACCACCAAAGGGAGCTGCTGGGGGTTGCTGGTGAGGCAAAGAGGGAGAACGTGGGAGTTTGTTCAGTTTTGACAAAGGTGGGCTAGAATTACCCCGGAAATCGTGACTCAGATGTTTTCATAGCCCCAGCTTGCACTACTCCCAGGAAACTCTCTGATGCCAAAGTCACAGTTTAGTTACATCAGTGACTCACAAGTGTGAAGATTCATACTTTAGCACTTGACAATCAGAGGCAGCATTAAACCATTTAAAAATGAGTGCTGATGAAAACTAAGGACTTGGGCTCTTCTGACCATGGGTGTGCATTAGGATCCTAAATTGAGATGAATGGTTTAATTGTCCTCTGTCACTTATTTTGGTTAACAGTTCAGGGATAAAATGAGCTTATTGTTATAAGAAAGATAATTGTTTAAACCTGTCAGGAGAACCTACATTAATTTTCACTTTGCCTTATGTGCAAAGTATAAAATGTGTATAAAATCTAAAAAGAGAAATCTTATCTGTGAACACATCCATACACTGGACTGCCTTTCTTAAGCTAATAGAGAGCTCCTTAAATGATGCCAAAAATAACATTTTCTACCTCCTTTAGGAAAATCTTCTAAATTGTCCACAGCCTTTTTTTATATTTTTATAGCACACAAATGAAATCTGCTCTGATAGCCTTTTAGAATGAAAATGTAAACATATTTTATATTATCAGTTTTGCCAAACCTTGCAAATTTTATCTCTGGTATTAATTGACAAGTTTAGAAGTTACCTGTTAGTACTGATTTTTTAAGTCCTGTGATTAAGTGGCAATTTTGGTCTTTTGATCTTCTCAGTGAAATAACTTTTCTGCCTTGTGCAAGGATAGCAAGAAAAGGTGAATGTGAAAAGCTTAAACAGGGGAAACACCCATTTGAGGTTTGTAAATATGCCTGGAACATATCTGCTTATGCATTTGTAAAATGTTGTGATTTTTAACTTACTTATGCACTTTTTAACTCCTTTCTTATGCACTTTGAGGCAGTGGCTGAAAGGCACTGAACAGCCATGAAAAATATTGTAACTATTTCTTCAGTGTCTCTTCAGTGTGAACTAAGTTAAAGGAGTCATCATTAATGCAGAACTATCAGCTTACCTGGTGTCTTGAAATAGATAAAGCATGACCCATTAGACTCATCCTTTTGCCTCAAGGCATTAAGATCTAACACATTTTATTAACTGAGAGAGTGTAGCACAAAGTGGCATATGGCCTTTTGGCTGGGATGATTTATGGTGACACACTCCAAAGGAGCTAAGAGAGCTTCAGATTTCTCTGTGACTCTTGTAGCTTTTCTGAATCAGGCATAGGAAACTGAATGGAATAAACCTGCCTCTAATTTACAGTGACAGAAGTGAGATGAATACTCAATAAAGATGGTGACATTGAATGACAGCAGCAGTCCCAGTTGTTCCACTGGTGAACACTGCTGGAGCGAGTGATGAAAAAAGAACCAAAAATGCTTTTAAATTGGGAGCCTTTAGTCCTTCCTAATGCTGCATGTCTCATTAAAGACTAAAATCTCTTTAGAAGCAAAACCCTGGTAGGTCATTCAGAGCCACTCTGCATTTCGTTTTGCTCTAGTTTTGGCAAGGCAAGATGCACTAAGATCAATGGGGAAGCAAGTTCAGTGTGCAAGATCCTGCTTTACTGCCCTTACTTGCTGCACTCAGCTTGCTTTCTAGTTTTTACTGTGCTACATGGCGAGTGACAAGTGATGAGACAAACCAGCAGTGTTAAAATAAGCTGCAGTCACACTGTCAAGGATGTATAGTGTCTTTTCCTTCTGGAGCTGCCTGCTTGGAGCACAGGGAGGTCTGGATGGCCCTTTCTTGGGACACAGGCCAGAGAGGGCATGCCTGCTGCCAGGTACTTGGGTACCAGGGCATTAGAGTCACCAAGTGAGCATCCAAGGGTTGGGAGGGTGAGCAAACAAAGGTCAAACAAAGGCCCCCTTCATCAAAGAGGCTGTGGGGGAGAGCAAGGGCTGAGGCTGTATCACATGTGTTTGCTCAGTGGCTCTGGTGGCACAGCCTGATCCTGATGTCTCCCTGCCCCCCTGCACTGCATGGGACATGTGGGATAAGTGACTGGGACTTGGACAAGCCCTTTGCCCAAGAATTGTCACTCCCTCTGGTGTTGCATCACACCAGAGAGATACCCCTCTGCCTCCTGTCCAAGCCTCCCTGGAGCACAGGAAGATGATGAGCCACATGCCTCTGTGAATGGGGCAGAGATCCTTGTTCTGGTCTCTTATTTTCCACTGGTCACTAGAAGAGACACAAGCCCTGGCCATGGGCTGGTCCATTCCTACATTGCATGAGTCTGCCTCAAATGCCACACAGGTCCTCTGGTTTTTTAGCGTGAGGCTGTGTAGTAAGTTCAGTGCAGGCAATGCCCAAAGCTGGGCTGCAACCCTACAAGGCAGTGATGACCATGCAGTGCTCATAGCAGGAGTGCCACTGCTTCCATTGGAGGTGATGCTGTGAGCCCAACAGAAGCAGGAGCTATGCTGGGAAAGTTCTGGCAGCCCATGGGTCCTTGAATTCACACAAAGAGCATAAAAAAGCAATGGAACCAAGGTCCATTTTCTCAGATTGGATAGAATGGGGTTGTGGCTGGGTTGTGGCCACCTATGGCACTCCTATGCAGTGGTTTCCAGGGCTGGGGTTGCAAGCCCTAGAGCCAAGGAGATTATGGTGGGACTTGCAAAGACAGACTTTGCCCACTACTGCGCAGTCTCACAAGACCCTGCCTCCATCATAAAGCTGCTGGAAGGTGATCTCACCCACATCCAATCCGACTCCTAATATATCTCTTAATGACTTATTGCCACCTTCATGGCACAGTTTGCCACACATCACTGTGCGGGGGGCTGTGCTGCAAAGTAAATTAGTAAAATAATCCTAACCAAAAATAAAAGTGTTTGATTTATTTTTCTCCTGGATTCTAAAGCAATATAGCAGCACAGTAGAGAGATAACTGCAGCACAAACACAGGAACAAGCTCTGGGAACCAGAAGGAACTAGAACTTCTAAAGATGGTTGTGCCACCAAAAATGGTATCTACAGCCAGAATCTACACAAAGGGTCTGTATTTGCATCTTTACAAATTTTCATAACAGGAAAGCCTTTGATGTCAGCTGTTATAGGCAATAATGAGTGCTCTGTGCCAGACCTACACGTGCCACTTCAGAAACGTACGCCTAAGAAGGGAAGTTCTTAATCTGATTATTCAAGCAGGCTTGAGACTGGTTTGCAGTCTCTTGCATCAAGATTCCAAACATCTCCTGTCAGATTATATATCTTCACTTATGTCCCATAGCTACTGCCAACAGGATCAGAAATGCTGTTTTTAATTAAAAATGTTATTTCTAAATACAGTTTGCAGTGTATATTCTTGGTGAGAAGTACTCCTCACCTTGTGAACTTTCAGATTGCTGTACTGCAATCAAAATATTGCAAGCCTTACTCTGATGTCTTATCTACACAGGCTAAGAAAATGTGTCTGGGTTCCTTTGAAAGGCTTCCCTGATGTAGCTGTGCTGGGTCAGAGTTGAAATACCCATGCTGGCAAAAAGCTAGAAAATAATAGGGCAGAACTTCCAATTGTTTGCCATAATAGCTTATTTAATTTAATGTGAGCATCTACAATCCCAAAGGAACTCTCTTGCAACATTATCTACACTTCATCTATCTTCTGTACTAGAAAACTGCCAGTCATATCCTGCACTCTCAACCCCTAGAGAGCTTATAGGAGAAACTTAGTAGCAGATTAATTCATGGCCTCAAATGATTTTACTTGATCAGGATGGGCCATCTCTCCAGTACCCAAACAAAATTCATTTTTACTTTTTTATGTGTAAAACTGAACTCCTGCAAAGACAGTGTTTTGTAATGGAACTCTTGCTTGTATAAGCTGAGTTTCCACTGAGGCTTTATCGTACACTTCTAGCAGTTAATGTTTTCAAGGGAAGACGAGCTCAGAGCCTTGACATGGGTTGTAGCTTTGACTTAATAACAACCAGCTTGATTTTCCCTGGTCCTGCATCTTGTACAGTCACTTATACCTGTCACACCTATGGGTGTGAAATGCTACCACATGGGAGCAGTCCTGTCTTACACCCTCTTTTATTTACTTCTCATAGGAGTAAAAAACTGGTTTTGTTTCAGGACAATGGAAGTTCAGACTCAACATGCTCTGGACCAAAACACGCAGGTGAAAGTACTTTGATGTACAGCCAGGTTCAAAGTATTCAAGTCCAACCAACCAAGGCATTTCCCTATGAATTTCTCACCATTCTGCTAGTAATACAGTAATTCCCCAACAGAGAAGCCACATAAATAAAGTGTAAAATATGGTCACCACCACTTTTTCACAGGTGCACATATTAACTGCAAAATTAACTCACACTCTCTAACTTTGCATGTTCTCTTGCCAGGAAAGCTACCAGATTACACCTGGGGTAATTCAGGCTAATTAACTCTCTGGCCTGCCTTAGGGGGTGAACTCCCAAGTAAAACCTTCAGTAAGGGATCTCTTAACCCTCTTGTGTTGCAATGAACACAAAACTGTTCCTTGTAGTCAGCAGTCTTCCAACATCTTCTGTATCATTCTGTGATGAGATGGGGAGGAAAGACAAACCCTTTCACAATGGACTAGGAAAGGATCACAAGCACTTCAGCTTACCACACTCATAAATTTCAGGGGACAAATCCTCATGCGCCCTTACAGTGCCTGTAACTGGTTTTGCTCACCCTCTACAACACTCACTGTGCTCACTGTGACTGCTCACCCTCTACAACAGCTTAAGCTCAGATGTTCATTCACGTTAATGCTGCAGTGAATCTATTCTCATATTGACAGGCAGTAAGGCAAGAGAGGCAACACAGGCAACACTAGCTAACGATGCCTGAGAAGTCTAGCTGTCCTCTTTGGGGTCAGAGAAAAGCTGGTTCGACAGGGGAAGGCAGGGTTTATACACACAAGGCCTTAGAGAGCAAGCAGAAGAGAAGTGCAACAGTGTTCTTATCCATAAGAAGCCAAATCATCATTGGTTCACTGTTTGTGACTTTACTGCAACACTTGTCACATTTGATCATTTTCTTAAAGACCGCACTCTCAATTTTCTTCTTGAAGAAACCAAAGGAACAGCTTTCATCTAAAAAATACAAAAGTATCCCTGTAATTGCATGGCAAACTGTGAGAACACAACCCACAGCAGTTAAAAAATGAGAAAGCATATCAAAACAGCACATCATTGCCTGAAAAGGCCATGCAGTATTACAATACTCTCATTTACCCTTTGAAGGTAAATACCCTTTGAGGGTACCCTCAAATACCCTTTGAGGCAGAACTTAGTGTCTTTTCAAGTGTTTGGCACTGGCATCACATTGGTTCCTCTGCAATTTTGCTTGATGATGTGAATTTGCTTATGAGCCTTAGCTCTGAGTGCGTGTCCACCAGCAACATGGAATTCCTGACATTGTCGAACACCTTTTCACTTTTCCACAATGCTGCTTTTCTTAGCTTATCCAGTCAGCTTGTAACTTCAAGCAGACAATAGGATGCTCACAACCACTGTAGACTGTCACCCTGGTTTTGAAGACTCTTCTAAGCCTTCTGTATTGTTCTTCATATTGGAGTCAGAATTTTTACTTTATCACAGTTTGTACTATAAACAATGGCCGTGTTTTGCTAACTGTCTTTCATTGTTTACAGATTTCTAGGTGGGAAGAGAAAGTTGATTGAGAGTTGGCTTGACCAATGTGGTTTGAGAGGTGGAATGATGTCCTCCAATTCATGGGCACCATAGGAAATGTATAACATTGAGTTTTGTAAATAAACTTGTCCCTTTTTCCTTCTTTGCTCACCGGCGTGCCCTCGTGCAGTTCTTTTTGTGTCATCTGTGACAGTAGACCTTTCCCAAGAGCAGGCTATCAATTTGCATGAAAGCAAAAAAACCAGAAGGACTCATCAAATTGTCACTGCATCTGTACAGAGCTTTAAAAAAAGCCCTCTTTTTTTTCCTTTTTCTTCCCTTTCCTTTTATTTTTCATGGAGGTTTTCCCTGAAGCCTCAGCTCTCATGCACTGTTCAGCTGTTGCTGTGTTTCTGAGAGGGACTCTGTGGATTCCAGGGGTCCCTTTCTTGCTGAGCCTCTCTGATACTGCTAAAAAGAGAGAAAGGTTCCAAATGTTACTGCGTGCTGCATTATTTCTCTTTTTCTCATCTCTCATGTGTTTTTAGTTATATGTGCGTGTTGTTGACATTTTTTTTGAGACTGTTCTAAAAGCTTTTAACTTCTCAAGCTTTCAGTCAAGTGCAGAGCTGAACATTGTACAGATGCTCATTCTGACAGATCCTGAAGAAAAGGGACAGAGCCATTTGTAGCAAACAGGAACCCACGTGCGTGGGCACAGACACAGACACAGACAGGGCTATGGGAAGCTTTGCAGGAGGAAAGACTGCAGGATGGACCCACACAAGCCTAATTTTTATTTTTTTGCTAACACACAATGCCTTTCCTGCAACTTCAGTTTCACAGTTTGCAGCTTCTAATATTAGTATGTGACTAGAAGAAAATGGAGTGGCAACCAACATGTTTGAGAAGAGAATATTTGGATTTCTATGCACATTTCGCCAGGAACTAATCCACATGAATCCCAGTCCTTTTCTGTAGGAATAGGCACTGCTGTCCATCAGATGGAATGTGGTGTATGCTTATTGTAGTAGTATTGTACTTTTCTGCCAGCAGTCTGTAATTTCTTTTTCTTCCTGCTTCACAAACAGCTAGTACAGAAATCTGCAATTCAGAAACTGTCCTAGATTCTTCCCCTGCTGCACTGTTAAATCACACATTTGATGGAAAAAGACAGTCTAAACATTCACTTCAGTTATGAAGACTCAAACATGAGATCCAGCTGTTTTTATGAAGCACATTTTGATGGATGATATAGGCTTCAGACAAAAAAACACTCCAGCTCCCAGTGCCACAGTGCATTTGATTAGAAACAATTTTAAAAACATAACTTTTTAATTAATGAAGTGATCCAGAATTTTAAAATATGGAACTTGACTTGCAAGATCAAGGAAGTGTCTGTCTCTCTTCTGCAGTCCAAGGATGAACCACATCTATATGCATCTTCTTTTGCTGCTAGCAGTAGTCTGTAGTCTCATCCAAACACCAGCTTTAATGGAACAACCACACTCCTCACCATCTCAGGGAGATTTGGGCCACACTGCCTATCTCTTGGAAAATAAAAAAACACCATGAAAATGCACAGCGTTGTAACCTTTCATAGAACTTTTTTCCCCTAGTCACTAATGCCTGTTTATGCTCTTCTCCTATTGTAAACAGCCACTGTTCCTCCTAAGTTACAGAAATATCACAGCTGTAGGGAAAATAAAGTGTCCATGCAGGCCATGCTACTACAACTGTTCTTTCACTGGGACAAAAGGTAGCACAAAAAATTTCCAAATTAGAGCCTTAGTTAACCACATACATGTTTGATCTGGAATGATTCAGAGGGGGGCATCAAATTATCAGTTTGGAAACAGCTATAAATCTTCAATACTAAATAGCATTTCCCCTCCCTCCCAAACTAGTTTGGTAAGCCTCTCAATGGAAAAGTTGCTGAAACTCTTTTACAAGCCCAGCTTGGCAAGAAAGGTCCAAATGGATCACACTGATTTGATCAACTCAGTCATTAAGAGTGTCAGTGCCAGCAGGGATATTGCAACCTTGCTTGTCCTGAAAGAATTGATAGCCAAAACAGCTCCGAGGGAGACATCAATTAATCTACTTATCTTCCTGCAGAGTCAGAAACCCCAGATCCTCACTTCTGCTTTGATTCCCAGTCTCCTCTGAATTTCTCCACTGAGTAGCTTTTAAGTTCCCATTTGCAGCACCGGGTTGCTCAATAAACTGGCTGGTGCATCAGTCTTCCAACCCTGCAGCAGCAGAGGTGAGCCCAAAGGATTCTGACCCTGCCTGACAGCGAACCCCAGGAGCACTCAGTGCCTTAATAAATAATGCAGGGCAAGTATAGAGAAGGCATGAGACGTGGGAAATGTGATATCTCAGTTCTGAAACCCAGGTGGACCAAGTCGGCAGCCTTGGATAGAAACAGAATAAGTGTGAGAAATCACTCATCCTTAATAAATACTAGTTTCATAGGCCTTGCTGGTTGTGAGAAGCATTCAGCTTCAGCAAGTCATTGAAAACAAAATGTGCATTTTTTCACTTCAGAGGATTTAGGATTTGATTAAGTACAAAAAGAGGGAGCTCAGTGAGTAAAAGGACGAGACTCTCACTTCAGGGAATTCAGGTCGAGCCCTCTGTGAAACGAGTTCACATCTCAGCTCAGCATCTCCAGCAGATACTAACTCACATCACAAAACCACTGTAAAGGATTTGGCACAGTATGGCACGTCTGAGGATTTCTGCTCAGAAAGAGTGGAGGAAGGGATGAGGCTTAGCCTGCACTAGTGCAGGACTATCATCCATTAGCTGCAGAAAGTAAGCCTGGAGAGGACTGGACAGGAAGGTTTGGATTATCTTTAACCTGGAATCAGATCTGTCAAGTGGAGAGCATTGGAGTTTTATTTTAGAGCTGAAATAAAATTTTTTCCCTCCTCTCTGGAGATGGCGATGTCGAAGAGAAGGACTGACGTCCCCTGTGCTCTTTGAGAGAGAAGCAGAGAAAGTCTACACACAAAGGAAAACTGACCATGGGTGAATCAATAGGCTCACTGGTGTCAACCTCCAGCCAGTTGTGTGCAGGTCTTCTGCTGCAGTGTGGCTCAGAGACTGCTCCCCAGGATTCGTAAAACCTAGTGTACCATGGTGAAGCCACAGCCACATGCAGTACTCAGAAAAGCAAAGGCAATCAAGCAAACCCATGAAGTGAGCACACCCAAATTAAAATTTATAAACATATGTAATTCTTTAGTTCTCAGGAAGCATTAAAGCATAACAAAAAGAGGCCATTGTATTAGATAGTGAGAACATTCTCCTGACTTCCTTCAGCATCTCTACGTAGATTAATCCCAAGTGTATGCATGGGGGCACTAGGCAAACTGAGTTCCTCCCTCTTTCTCTCAAAGCCCATTTGCTTTCTCTGAACCTGCAGGAAAATAAGCAAACATCCATTTCTGTTCATTCAGGATGATCTTTGTCAAATGTTGGTTACCGGCAGAGCTTGATATACATCTTAAACTTTGCTTATTAATGCATTTCAGTGTATTCTTCTTTCGAGGAGACAAAGCACAAGGATGTGTTCATTAAAGAAAAGAAAAACTTTATGTGGGAGTCTCTGAGCTCCAGGACCTTATACCTTCAGCTGTAAATAGTGCGCTGATGTTCTGCAGTTGCGCTCAGTATTCCACTCCAGCTGTGAGAACGAGCAGATGCCCTCTAGTGGTGCAGTTATTTCAAATTTCTGCTGCTGTGCCCCAAAGGTGCTTCCACATGGAATTCCATGTGAATTCCTCCACAGTGCTCTTAAGAAGGGACAAGCCAAAGCACAGGGCAGCCAGAAAAGAGAGAAGATAGTAGGTATAACCTCAGTTCTGTGTAAAGCCAGGTTGTGGCACAACACTGAATCAGACCTGTTCCAGACTTGCTGTCCTTTCCAGTCATTAGGCCTCCTGATAAAAAAGTGCCTCCAACTTGACCAAATGTGATACCATCCCCAGGTTTCAGAAAAGAATGCATTTTCCTGTCAATCTCAGTCTTTCTTGCCAAGCATTCGCCCACAGAGTCCCTCTTTGTCTGCCCATTCCCTTCCAACATTGACCTCTATCCCCAGAGAGGGGAGCGCCATAAGAAGCACTTTCCAACAATCAGCTGACAACATGTGTTGACTTTGCCAAGAATTGTGAACAAACCTTTCTGCTCTGTGAAAAAGGTTTTGAGAGATCTTCAGACAATACCAACCAGCCAAAACACCTTTAATGAAAAAGTTGGGAACTTGATGGAAAAATTTCAACTGGTTCTTCTTACAGGTCAGCCCCTGGGGGGATTGTCTGTTGCTGTTTTTCTGTAGATCAGCTGGAAAATGGTACAGCCAAAGCAATGCATTTATCCACTCCAAGCAACACAGAGCAGACTGAAGTTTAAAGTATTTACAGTTCTAGCTGCAAAGGCATATATAGACCAGTCTGACACATTCATCCAGTGTTTAACTTGATACCACTTCATGATAGTGGACAAAGTGCCAAAAACTCCACCTTTGTTCACCTACTGTAGGCAGATGCCATTCACCAGGACATGTCCAGCAAGCAGCTCTTCCCTCCCTTACAGGGAAACTGCTTTAGATTTTTGGAACATCTTAATTACTAGTTTTAGAAAGCAACATCCTATTTACTAGTTTTAGGAACCATGGTCAAAAGCCAAGAAAAAAACACCAGTCATTTTGTGGATGTTTCTGATCCTGTCTTGTCTATCCCAGCCATAGTGAGATGTTCTCTTGCAAGTATAGCTGTAGAAATTCAAGAAGTTACTGAGGACAGAGGCTCTTCAAATGAACCTGGTTCTGCTGGCACTGTGAAACAGGACTGCTGGTGCAGTTGCTTGTTCAAATTCACTGTTTTAATGAAGAAATGGGGTGGTGATGCTTAAACTACTTTAGGTAGTCTTGCAAGAGAACCTTTCACTGTGATCTTACACTATAAACCTTATCAGGCCTTGGAAGAGACAGCTAGGTTGACAGTTTAGATTATATTTTTAGCTGAGATTGTTGTTCCCCATATATTTGAAAGAGGTAGACACTGCACTTTCTTTCCCCCTTCCCCCAGAGCACAAACATTTCTGGAGCATTTACAGTAAATGTAAAGAGAGACAATAACATTTGAGTCCTGGAATGAGGATCAATGGTCTGTCCAGACTAGTATATTGTTATACTATCAGTCAATCAGCCAAGCCATTTAAGCTAGGAATGTAAAATGTTTTCTAGATAAACCCTAAGGATTTGTGCAGCACCTTGCACAATGACTGGGGCCACTAGAGTTACCAAACTATGAATAAGAATTATGACAGAAGGGACCAGTCACTAGACTGTGAGTGAGGTAATATCAATGCCCAGAGTGCACCTCTGAGGAGCTTTTTGGCGGAGTGGGGCTGTAGGATCAAAAGAAACATTACAAATACATTGCCAATGATGCTTCCATTGAAAACAGCATCTTAGTTGTAGGGAGACCTGAAGAAATGTTGTTACCCTCAAACCTTAAATTCCATGTCCTTAGCAGTTTGCTTGGAGCATACCAAAAGGAGATGGACAACATGGGGAGGGAGGGGAACATACATGGATTTAAGAGTTGCTCTGTGCTTTTCAAGGAATGAATCATTACTGATGACCAACACATGGAGGGGGGTGGCCAAGGGCCCCCGAGGTTGTCTGACACTCAAGGAACAGAGTTATGAAAGCAGACATCTTATAAATAATTATTAAAAAAATCTGTTCCATTCTTTTGCACTGACCCCAGATGGGCAATCCAGCCCCTTAAAGATGGTCTTTCTCTGCTCAAAAATTGAACGAAAATGAAGCATTTGACAAAGAAGCTGTGAGTTTTTGCAAAATACATTTTTTAAGCCCACTCCAGAGTAGCTGCCTGAAAAAGTCTTTGTGTATTTAAGCTTCAAGCCACTTGTCAGCAATTATTATCATACAGAAAGACCATTAGCTCTTGTTTTATATTTTGACTTTTATGACTACTTCTGAAATAACTGATTTTTTGGAAAGGAGCAAAAGGGAAAAATCACACAGTGCTAATTACAGCAGGGCAAGAAACTTTGCTACTAACAGACTTTTAATGTTAGTTGTGACTTCTACCAAACAGACTGTGCTGGTCTACACCTAATTGGAAGATCCAGCTTTCAGTGTTTTGGGTATAATTTCTAAAAAATGTTCAGTACGTGTCTGTTGCACTGCCAAAAAGAGACATCAAGGCTATGCATTTTGAAAACATAGGTATTCTCTCAAGCAAAATGGGTGCCCTCTTAGTTTATGTACTTCTTGTTAAAAGTACTTACTACATTGTTTTATTTTGGTACTTTGCTCATTTTTATAAAGGTGCTTTTGCCAGACACTTTTTCTCTTCTGCATCTCTAACCTTTCTACAGCTGCATCTTGCATGCCTTTTGTGCTTTCTGCAAGTACCAGTCTCACTGCATGGAATTGAATCCAGGCCAAGAAATTCTTGTCTCTTCCTGGGTCCCATGCTACTACTCATGGGGCAGTGCTCCATGGCTTCTAGTGATTAAAAAGACAGGATTTGCAACCACAGCATGCCTCATACCAAAGCACAAATGCAGCACTCTTTGGCTCTAGCTCCAGGGAATTAGTCTGCAGAAAAGTGGCCTCAGGGACACAGCCAGGGCTGGTTAATTACCAACAGGATTTTGCCCTGCTTCAGAATAGTCTCTTGAGCTTTGAGATGAGAGAAGACGCTAAACTTGCAGAAAGGCAGACCAGATATTTTTAAAACAATTCCTATTCCTTGGTCCCCACTGGATTTAGCTACAAGCAAAATGCAGCAATATGTAGAGATAGCTGTGCTGCATTTAGACATGTTAACTCAGTAGCTGTGTAAGCACAGCAGCATGCAGCTCAGTGCAGGGCTAATTTGCCCTGCTGCTTGTTTAATGCCAGCTTGTAGAATTCCACAGTGATTTGCAGTAGCCATACCCAATTTCCACATCAGTTGCGGCTGGGTATATTCTTCTCGCCTGTAATTGAGTTACACACCCTCCTTGTGCACTTGCAGCTTTAATGGCTCTGATCTAGGAAAATGGTTCAGGCTGGACGGGGAAGGGGATTAAAATTTCTGTTCTTGTGTCTAGGACCTGTCTATAAGTGAAAGACAGGTCATGACATTAATCTAATTAGCATGTAAAACAGTTGTACATCAGTTACTAAAGGAAAGGACTGTGTTTAATTCTGTGCCAGTGTGGATGCATGTGCAGTATCCAGCCCTGAGACCAGAGGGGCTCAGTTCTGCACAGTGCTGTGTACCACTCCCACACTAGATCAGCAGAAGTCACGGCACACAGCGCACACTGAGTGTTTTCTTCCTCTGGCCTTGCTAGCAGATAAAGCCTCTTCATGAGTCAAATCCTTAAATCCTCCTTGCATTACTTGTACAAAAACCCCCTCCACCTTCATGCCTTCAACATCCATATCCTTACTCCTGTGTGTAGTTTCTTGAAATTCCTCAGCCAAGGAGCCATAAGTATTGTGCTTTGAGTGCAAAGTGAAGGCAAAAAAAGTAATTGCATCAGATGTAGCACTGGAAAGGCTGTGCCCCTCAGCAGGCTGAGGATGCTGTTTACAGCACTGCTCTTACTGCACCCAGCTGTAGGAATAGAAAAGCCTGAGAGGGAAGGGCAATACCTCCTAAAGGGAATGGTCACTACAAAAATAATTAAGAAGTGCAAACTGACTCAGATGGGAAAGTCAAAACAAGGCAGTATTCAGCAGGGCAGAGCTGCCACTGAGCCCCATCTCAGGCGACTCACACAACCACGTGTGAGAGCCAGAGGCAACTCCATGGCCCCCAACACAACTGACTGCCTCAGGACTTGTACTAGGAGCCAGATGCTCTGTCTGGGAACCACTCTTCCACAGGTCGACATTAAGATCCCAGAACTGTCATTTTGAGAAGAGGAAGAGCAAGTACAACATGGTGACATAAGACAAAGGTAGAACTGGACTACATTTGGGGTTGTTTGGTTGGTTTTTAGTGCACTGAGTTATAAATAAATTACTTATTTCTGACTTACTTTTGCTATGCTGCATGATTGGCTTCAGTTATAAAAAGAAAAAGAAAAGTTCTATGTCCTCTGTATAAATATTAAGGATGAGCCCCAATTGCCTTTTTCTCAGCACTACTGCCTCAGGCTTGGGAACCCAAGGACACCAGCCCCACATGCTCCTTTGCAAAACAAACCCTCAGATCACAGGTTGATTAGGCAAACAAACCCCTCCCTGTCCCGTCATTGAGATAGGACAAGGGAAGAAACATTTACCTAGCTCTACGCCCTGCTCTTCTTAGATAAGAGTCTGAGCCATCCTTAATTTCAGTAATCAAGGATGCAGGCAACGGCAATTGCGAAATCTAATTCAAAGGCAATGTCCATCCTTGAAGGCACATCCAGCTGGGAAAAACAAACTTTGAACAGTTAAGTCACGCATACCAATTTGTTTACCACCAAACAAAAAAGTAACAGAATTACCAAATCCAATTCCCTTGCCCTGATATTTTAACAGGATCACAATTTAAAGGAGAATGCCTAAAGTTTAACCTTACAAATTGCTAATTGTTGAAGTGGCATGTTCCCACAATTTTTTCAGCTATTGTAAAATGCAAAACAACTGATGTAGTCCCAAGGATGAAGTCTGCATCAAAAATTAGGAAACTTAGTCAACTGTGAATTTAATCTATAGATATCTAAGTTTTGATATTGGGAAGCAGCTGTGGTGTGTTAGCTTCAGCTTTGTTGGGTCATTTTTGCTTTGGTAGCTTCATGCTGCTGCTGTTTCTCAGTATTCCAGTACAGTGGGAAGAAATGCAGGATATTCTGCAAGCAGGTAGGAAGCATCATGTGTTTGGCATTTGGGCAAAATTTATTCATGTGTAGCACCTAGGTTAAAAAGAATTCCTCAGTAATGGAATGACCTGACCAACCTTCTTTGCATGAAGTGTTCCTTTTTTGTAATTAGCCCTAGTATTTTGTTGTTTTGTGAGAACACATCTGGTGTATGTATATATATTAAACCAGAACTGCACAAAAGGGGATTTGGGGAGATGACACCCTCCAGCAGCTCCATCCAGCAGGTGGTACAACTGCCAGTGGTCTTTGCTCCAAATCCCACAAGAGGAAAAGAGAGATCCTTGTGTCCAAAATAGAAATATTCATCCTAGAAGAAAAAAGTGTTTTTGCTTTGGTATCCCCACAAGGATCCCCTCAAGTGACTCCGTAGCAGCAGGCTGAATCAGACTAGATCAGAGCTGATGTGGCAGCAGTGACAGCGCTGCCTGCTCAGGGCCAGCCGCAGCGGGATGTGCGCTGCCAAGCCGGGCTCTGTGGCTGCACACTGAAATGGGGGCTGGCATCGTTCAGTGTTTTGCACCGGAGCAGACACACTGAGGGGAAGCATCCCTGACCAGCATCAAATTCAACTGGATCTGTGTGTCTGTGTGATGGGAGCAGGGACTGGAGGTTTTTCTGCACCGTTGCAATTACTGGAGCTACAGACTGATGTGGGAGAAAACTCAAAGCAACTACAGCAGTAAAGCTGGAAAATGGTGAAATACAAGCATTTAATGGCAAATTTTATGTGTCAATCCATCATAACATGGAATAAATGTTACAACTATAATGACAATAAGAATGCCCAGTGTAATGATTATGTCTTCTGTTGATATCCCTTGTAATGTCCTTCAGACTAATAGATCATCCATAATTCTTGGTATTGCAAAACCACACAATTTATATTTCAATACAAAGAAAAAGCAGGATAGTTATGAAGTTGATCTTAATATGAACTTCCAATGAGCCACCTACACAAACTGCTTCTAACATTCTGTTTCCTCGTTCTTAATAATGAAACTCCAGCAGCAATTCTGGTTTAAATGTCAAATACAGCTTCAGAAACTCCAGACAGGTTCTATGACATTTCAGGGTTTTTTTCATTGTTTCACTCAAGATTTTGCTACACTAAACTTCCATGAAAATTGCATCTTTCATTGCAATCACATCCCACTCATTTGTGTGAGTGATGCCTTCAGAATATTCATATATGCTGTCAAATGCCCAGGAAACACCACAGGACCTAAATACATGTTCTAAACATACTTTACACTTAAAGATATTTTAAGAAGGTCCTTCTCTTTCATTCTGAATTTACCTATCAGGCACACATAAGAATAAATATGTGTGTGTTTCATGGGTATGATCATTTTTACACAGCACCAATCAGGTTTAAAAGGGTAATTTCAGAACACCAAGACTGAGAAGAAATCACAGTAATAAAACATCGATCCTGGAGTGTGGGAAGTGTCAACACGCAGACAGTGGAGGGTTGATACTAGAAAAGAACTGCTTTATCTGTTCTATGTTCACTGTGTTAAATGATCATATCTGTTGACTCAAATCAGCTTGAACTTGTCTTTGTAGGTGTCACACACAGGATTATTTGAATACACCAATCCATAGATGCAAAGAGTTCGCCTGCAACAACAGCATCTTTCCTTGTTACAGATGTGTTGAATCATCTGTGTTTGCTGAGTGTAGGGGGAGAGAGTGTGCTCCAACTAAAGGACAGAGGCCCAAAGGGTTTTGTCTCCATATCTGGGGGATCAGCTACAGCAGTTACTGCACTCCATTGCCCACATGCCCCTGCTGTCAGAGGTCACAGCCCTCTTCCCATGGATGTCAGTGACTTGCACCTTAGGAACAGTAATTTGTAATCACTTGTCAGTGATTACAGCACCTTAGGAACAGGTGCTGCAGTATTTATGTATTGCACCCTTAGTTTTGCTTTAGGTTAACTACCAGGCTGTGAATTTGGCTGAGGAGCGAGCCCTGTTGTGCTATTCTTGCTCTAGGTCATCTCTCCAGCAGAGAGGAAGGGAAAGGTAACAACACTTTCACCCACACAACTGACTCAGGGCCTTTAGCACTATATAAAGGGCCATTCGTACCACAAGAGTTTTACTGACAGTATATTCAGGTAAGTATCTCACCTGGAGTAGGAGTTTATAAACTGCCTCTTCTGGCCTTGGTTATTTGCTGTATATATAAAGATCAGCTAACTGCTTGAGATCTCCTTACCTCAACACAGTCCAAGGGAGTGGCCACAAAGCCATACATGGGATTTCAGGATATCCAGTATTAAGTCCTGCATGTCCACAAATAGCTTGAAGTCCATATCTTGCACTCCACTTAATTCAGCCCAAGAGTAAGGATGTCTGGTTCAGCACTGTCAGGTGATTGCTCAGTGTTGATGAACACAGAATTAAGACCCTTGTACCACTGCTGGTGCTTTGCCAGATTTAATTCCACTGTTTTCATAATGTTAATTTTTGCTACCTGTTATGGCTTTAATAAAAATCTCACTGTACCTGGGGTTCTGTCTATGTACTGTATTACCAGTGTCAAATGATGATCCAGGAACCTCAATATTCTTTAATCTAGGGGAAAAGAAATAAAAGGAAGAGAACATTTCCTCCCTTGACACTGCGATGAAAAACTCGGAAACCCAAATCCAGTCTTATCATTGCCCTAAAAAGTAGTCAAGATTTACTCTTTAAATCTAGTTACTTGGGGACCTTCAGTCATTCTTTTTTGAATGTTGGGAACCATAAAAAGGTACTTTACTATTTTTAACTTTTTAGCCTGGAATAACTGATCCGTCTCAATCAGTGATGTGGACTTTCTTCTGCGTCTAGCATCATTCATGTAAGATTCATGACTCCCTCCTTGTGTTTTCTATACAGCTATTGTGTCCTTATTCTTGCTTCCAAGGTCAAGAAGATTACTTGTCTAGGGCTTCCAGTTAGCCTATTGAAGTTGGTGAAGCTGGCCTTTGGAGGAAGAAGTCTTTGATGATTTCTTTTTTAAATACAGATGGTTAATTTTAAGAAAAAATATTTGTTAAATATCCTTTTAGATATCCTGAAAGCTAAATTAGATTCAAAGCAGATAGAACTGTATAAGTGAATTGTTCAAAGGTAGGCTACATGCTTTTTTCCCCCTAAAAATTTATGTGAACAATAATGTGGTTCCTACCTAGACTTGCACAGGGCATGAAACGAGCCTCATTGAAATCAGTAAGAGCCTCTAGACTTCAATGGAACCAGGATTTAATCCAGAAAGTTTTACTTCTCTGACTTTACAGCATCAGAGCATTCAGTTAGAACACATCCTATATGCAGAAAGATGTAAGTATCATAAAACTGAGGGAGGCCATCCTATAAGACTGCACCATGCCATATTTAATACCCACTAAATTTGCTCTAGGCCCCAGTGACTGATTAGTTTTCATTGACTTCTCTTGATCAGAATCACACTGAAAGAAGTCCAATTAATTCCTTTAAAGACTCAGCAGTGAATGCACATGAGACACATAGCTATTCATTATCTGAGCTATTGTTCCTAATTATCTCCCATTCCCATCCATCTTTTTAAAAGGATGCTGCAGCCAATCACTTCACTGTTCAAACTGAAAACACACTCGCAGTTTTCACCGCTTGAATATTCTTAACTTTTAACAATGAAAAGTGGAAAATTTGCCTGTAATCACTGGGCTTAATTGTGTCATTGATGGTCTGCATCTCTGACTTGTGTCAGAATGCCGCATAGCTTTCAAATTCAGGCAAACGGAATTCAATTACACATTGGAGGTGAGCAGATTGGAGTTTAGAAAATAGGTTGTGGCGAATAAAAATTATAATAAAGGACAAAGAGGAGACAAGTATTTTGTGCAGGAGATGAACTGCCTGCAGACCACAGATTGGTGTTAAATCCTGAACTTTAGTGAGCGGGTGATGAGCTGGGTTCATCTAACACCAACAAACATGATATAGCTACAGGGTATTTCACCCTGGTTAAATACCAGATGAATTAAAGGCTGTTGCCAGCAGCTGTGATGAATGTCACTGGGATGCTGTCTGATTGCTCTCTGGGTCTTATGAGTGAAGTATGTCGGCTCCTTCTTTGTTAAGGTCAGCATGTATTTCTAATGGTTCATCTGCAGGGCTTCGCTGAAGGCGCCAGTGAGAACACAGGTGCTGGAAAATGTCTCTTTCATGCAGCACAGACTGAAACAAGCGGGACTCAATAGTGTCAGCAGGAACTTTTGCCTCAACATGTTTGCAGTGTAGAAACAAGACTCACAGATCAGGACATAAAGTGACAGGCATTTGTGGATGGGAGGAACTTACTGTCAAAGAAGAGAGTATTTTATTTACCTTGTATAAGCAAATAATTTGCCTTGAGTTACCTGCTCAGAGAGACTTGCACAATTTTTATATAAAGGTGCCATCTCTATGACATCCTTATCAAAGGATCAGAAGGAAAACTGAAGGACCCCAAGGCAAAGATGCCTGAGTTGCATATCACAGCTCCAAAGGTCTCCATGCCACATGTTGAGCTGAACCTAAGTGGCATCAAAGATGCCAAAGGGTGACATGAATATTTCCATTCCCACTATATGAGATGATTTGAAGGGTTTTGAACTAAAGCTCAAAGGTTTTTTATTTCACTGTACAAAAATCCTGCTATTTCAAGAAAAATCTTACTATTTTAAGAAAAAACTTAATTGCCACACCTCAAATCCTGTGTTCAGTTTTGGGCCCTTCACTATAAAAGCAACATTGAGGGTCTGGAGTCTGTCCAGAGAAGGGCAACAAAGCTGGTGAAGGGTTAGGAGGACAAATTTTTTTGGGAGCAGCTGAGGGAGCTGGGGGTGTCCAGCACAGAGAAAAGGAGGCTCAGGGCCTTATCACTCTCTTCAGCTGCCTGAAAGAAGGCTGTAGGCAGGTGAGGATCTCACTCTTCTCCCACGTAACAAGCAATAGGACAAGAGGAAATGTCCTCAAATGCAGGGGAAGTTTAGATTGGATATTAGGAAAAACTTCTTCACTGAAAGGTTTGCCAAGCATTGGAACAGGCTGCCCAGGAAATGGTGGTGTTTAATACCTGGGGGTATTTAAAAGATGTGTAGGTGTGGCACTTGGGGACGTGGTTGAGTGGTGGACTTGGCAGTGCTGGGTTGGCAGTTGAACTTCGTGATCTTTTCCAGCCTAAATAATTCTATGACTTTATGATTCTCATTCTTTCCAACCAAAAGGCTGCCTACGTCAAAGGAAGAAAACATTAACAGAAAAAAAAGTAGTGGCAGCTCTGTAACCCACTTAAGTTTGAACAAGTTAAGGGGAGGAGGTTGGACTTGATCTTAGATGTCTTTTCCAACCTTAAAATTCTATGATTATATGTTTTAAAAAAATCTCAAAATGAGAAAGGACCAATGTTGGCCTGTTTTCAAGGCTTGCAAGGTCTCAAGTACTGGGTTTTGAGACACAGATTCAGAGAAGGGGTTATGAGCTTTTTAACACTCCTCATCCTCTCTGGATGATTACCTAAATTAAGTGCTCCTATTGCTCTGGACTTCTTTTGTACAGAATAAAGTGAAAGTTTGCTTTCACAATAATGTGAAATTTCAGGTCACTCACTTTCCCACCCATTCTCAGTTCTTCCTCCTTCAGTCTGTCTCTACCTAATCCTGAATGTTGATAATGGGTACAGGTAAATATAGTGAAACTGGAGCTTGCATTGACTGAATGAACTCACCCAACATCTATCATGATCAGAGTGATGGGAATCTGACCCTATCCAGCAGAGGCCTACTAGGCAAGCTCTGTTGACTAGCTCAGTAGGACTAACACGCTTCTGGATTTGCTTGACTTTCCATGAATCAGCTTTGCTGCGTGCATGCACAGACTCACTCTCACATTTGTTCTCTGTGCTTGATCCCACTGTTCCACATGTGCCATGAATCCCCAGTGTCTGAGACATGTTGAAAAGCCACAGATGCTTCTCTGCATGTATGCAGTGATCACTTGTCTGGCCAACTGGCAATTGATTATTGCCAAAAGTGGGCACCAGGCTCTCTACAAGATGGTTAATGTTGCCATTTGGGCATTAGAAACATCAGTGTAAGTCCCTTTGCCTTCCTTTTGTCTTAGCACAAAGTCTCTAATGTCACGAGATCTCAGGAGGACAGAATGAGTGTTTATTTGGAGCCTCTTGAAATGTGGGTAGCAAGGTTGACATGATATAATTAGGGTTAACCCTAAGATACTTGAGAAAAAAAACACCCCACCATTTGAAAAAATGCACAAAGTTTCATTAATATCTACAGGAGGGCACACTCTTAGAGGTTGATTTGCAACACAGGTATGGCTTTGTACCAGCTATTCCACACATCAGATCCAGCCTGATATGTGCCAGTCTAATTCACTAAAAAAGAAAAAAAATATAGGAAAACCCATGACAGTTTTCTATTGTTACAGTGAATTAAATTGGCTCATAGGAGAGCCCAGTTACTGCTACAGCTGAAATAAGGGAAAGGGCATGGAGGTAGTGAGGGAAGAGCAGAGGAGGCTAGTTACTTTATCATGGCAGTTGTCTGTAGCTTCAGTATCATACTGAAAGCTAAGATAAAAGTATATGTAGCCTGTTCAAAACCAATCAGCTTATTTTGAAGTAACAACACAGAAGGTTGTGGCAAAACCTGTCTTGTAATCTTTTTACCAAATACTTACTGGGGGAAAAAAAAAAAAAAAGCAAATACATAATTAGGGAAACCTCACTTAGTGTAAGTACTTTCTCCTACACAACATCCCTTGTCACAAGTACCCTCTTTGTCCCCTTCTCTGTTATTCCCTCCCACCATGAAATCAAGGTTAAATCTTCACAGCCCTGTCACTTCATCATGGCTTGCACTGCAGTAAAAACAGAACTCCAAGTAAAGACAGACAAGTCTTAGTCAAAAAAAAATTACTGTCATTAATTCTGCAGGTTTCCCCTGTGACAGGTATCATCAGGGTCAATCAAAGCATACTGGGATTTTTCCAATGGTGTGAAGTTAGATGTATTCCCCAAACGAGGACTGGGCTCAAGATGCAATTTTCCACCATCCCAGATCCAGTAAAACTTTCACCAAAACTCAATGAACATATAGTGAACCATATGCTTAAGGAGGAAATAAAGCTCATGCCACTTGACTTGGTTTTGGGTGCTGCTCATGCAAAAATGTTTCCATGACAATTTACAGTCCTGGTGAGATTCTTGCTGGGCTTCTACAGCCATACAGGCCAGAACTGGGGCTGGCAGTCACTGCAGCAACTGCCCTGATTCCCAGCCATGCTAGTTTCTCATTGCTCTAAGACTGGCAGTGACTGATTGCATCAGAAACCACTGAGCCAGTCCCTTACCAGTAAAGGTTGGTACCAGTTCAGTAGATCTGTGTCAGATGGACTCAGCTACATTTAAAACCAGGTCGTAGTGAAGTGAAACAATAATGCTGTGTTACAGGACTTGGCCTTTCCTTTAATTCCCTCCATTAAACTGCTTATTTACACTTTGAAGAATATTGACCCTGAATGCTGAAAGAAAATTACAAAGTACACATTTTTCTTCATCTTCACAGCAAATAATTGTTCTATTTCTTTTTGACAGATGTAGGGCAGTACTGACTTCAATTACTTTCCTTCATACCTCTCACCTATTTCTCAATCTTCCCCCATTCTTTCCGATTTACTGTCTTACCAGAAGCAGTGGGCTCACACTCATAAACTGAAATGAGATCCACAGAAGCTGATGTATGAGGAAGGACTTCTATCTCCCACTTACTAATGAAGATATAAACTCCAGCCAAAGAGTAGAATAGTTGTTTGGCTCAACAGGGTCTTAAAACACTGTAAATAAATCCATTAAAGCCTAGCTCTCAAAAGGTCTCAAACTTTTGCGATATCTTCTCTTTCCTTAGCTTAATTGGATTCAGTTATGCTACTTTCAATTTTTGTTTCTTAATAAAGGTCACCACAAACAGAAAATGCAACCTATTTTTACTTAAAATGCTTTTCTGGTTATGATAAACAAATCCCTTTAGTAGTTTCTGTGCGTTTGGAAACATCTGATTTCTTGCAGTATGTAAAATGTGTTTTTCTGGCAGGCTCTGATAGCACACTGAAAACCTCAGCATTGGCAAGGTTAATGAGTTCACAGGTGAGCTCTAATCTTTGATGACTAAATTTTTGCATGGGAATGGAGTTTGGTTTCTCAAAGCTGTTCATGCACTGTAGCTCCAAGAAGAACCATGAGTTACACAAATCCTGTAGTCTGCCATGTCCCACTTTCATCCACCCAGAATGGAGCCCTCAGCCTACTCATTTATAGCAAGTATGTAATTAACACACGATTGAGGACAAGGCTGCTTGGGTCAGGAGCATTCATTGCTTTGCAGAACCAAACTCATGCTGTGCCAAGCTAAGCACAGGCTCACACATTTTGCACTGTAGGGTCTTCTCAAAGAGGCACTGTGAAGTGTCTGCTTTTCGGTGCCTAAGCTGAGGGGACACTCTGAGTTGAACAAACCAAAGAATGGCTCATGAGGCTACCTACAGGGCACTAACAAGTACCTGAAATTATCTGGAAAGAGAGTATATATGGGGTTTGTGAGCTACCAGAGATTTCTCATTAAATGACCCAGTATAAGATATTCCAGCCTTGTACTCCTCCTGTGAGATTTATTGTGTACAAAAGTATTCTTGCATGAAAAGCAAGCCACTGTTGCACTGTAAAACTTGCAACTGATTTCCATCACTCTAGCTTTTCACGAAAAGGAATTATGGAAGGAAAGGGAAAGGAGAGGAAAAATGAATTCCTGTACTATGTAAATATCTGCAAGTATAAAAGCTTTGAATTGGATGATACTACATTGGACTCTAAAGTTAAACTGCGTCAAAAACTCCTAAGCAAGCAACAGAGACTTCTGCTTTCACACAAGATTACTCACTGGACTCTTTGGAACCAAACAGTAGAAGATTAAGCTTTTCTGAGTCAGGAACCTACAGGAGTTATTTTGCCATGTGTTGCATTGTACCATGCTATAGACAGAAGCTAAAGCACAAACATGGAAGAGTAATTAAGAAACTTTGGCACTGCAAAGCACCATAGCGCTGTTGCAAAATACCTTTGAACTGGTGAAAGCAAAGAGAGGGAAATTTCTTTCTGACTTGAACACTCCCCTCTTTAGCATGACTTCACTGTCTGATGGTTGTCTCTTCCTGAAAGCAGTCTGCAAAAATGGGGATGGGATGTGAGACACATGAAAACAACAGTGAAAATACAAAAGAGATAGGACTGGATTTTGCACTGTATCCATTGCTGATTTGATTGTATCCCACTGAAGCTATTATAAAACCTTCAATAATTCAGCAGAGCAAAGCTGCAATAGGACTGTGTCCTTCCAAAATTTTAGTTCTTAAAAGAAATGCAACTTGAAGACTTCCAGGACAGCAGGAGTCCCCAGTCAAAGAACAAGGGAAAACAGCCTCTTTCCTTATTCCCAGTGAGGAATTTTCTTACTTTTGAAGAGGAACTAGCTCTCCGAAGTGAATCAGCACACTTGCTAGACAAGGCAAAAAAAGAGGACCTTTGCCTTTGCTGTCTGACTCTCTAAATTCTTGAGACAATTACTGCAGTTTGCTGTTTGTGTAGAGAAAGTGTGGCCAGGAAAGAAAAAGACTTCCTCTCCTGAGGACACCTGTTCTAAGAAGCTCTGATAAACTGAATATGCATAGCACAGAAGAGGCACTTGCCAAGTGTGAAGTAAATCACCTAACAAGTAACAAGGGAGGTGGGAAGAGGACGAACGGAAGGATACAAGACAGACAGACCATAGGGTAAATTAAAGCATACACAGAATGCCACAATGAATATGTACAGCAATATTTGAGCTATTTGATTTTTTTCCCATTACAAGAACGCATTTCTTTCACAGTTTTCATAGGCAAGCAGAGATTTTCATTAATTTTTCCACGTTTCCAACTCAGCAGATTGAAATGAGAAAAAGCTCCATGTTAGCCTTACAATTATTTTTTTTTTAACACGAGATAACTTCATTTCAAATCCAAAATTTTTACATTTCACACTTATTCAAATTTGTGACTTTTCAGAATTTGTTCCTTAATACTATCTCTTTCTGTTTATCTTATGTCTATGCAGAAATCATTCTAGAATGGCAAGATTTTTAGCTAGATAAAAATTCAGCTTGCTGAACAACTCAAATATCTTTCCTCTGACAGCTGCATTTGGTGCCCAAGACCTATGAAAAGCATAACATAGCCCAGATTTATGGTATTGTCATTACATTTTAAGCATACCTTCCTGAGTTTGTGACTAAGAAGATTGCATGCTGAAATAAGATTTGAGCAGAATTAAACACAAGATTGCTGAAAATATGGGCAAATCACATGTCTGAGATGCTCTAATAACTTGCCATCAGCTGATAGGAGAGAGCTGCTTCCCTCTTGCTCTGCTCCTACTAATACATTCCAGTGCCAAATCACTTCTTCCAGCCTTACACTTCCACTCTGTGGCAGCAGCTCTGGAGCAAATTCAGCACTAAACTGTTCTTACTTTTGCTGCATAATGATCTATTGGTTCAGCAAGTTCAGCCATGGCAGTATAGGATCAGGAAAGCACCAGAGATGGTGCAGGGTAGAAAGAGTGCCAATAGATCAGTTTCAGTGTTATTATAGAACTTAAAAATTTGGTGTCCTTTTCAGACTCTTACTATCTTTAACATGTGTCTTTAAAATATATTTTTGCTATCTTTAATTGTTAAGAGAGAACTCAGCCCTAGAGCTATTTTTCTTTTGTCCAGTGTACTCAAGACCATCTCCCACTAGTCTCAGTGGGAGCAGAGGGAAGCCAGTCCTGATGAGTCCCATGCACAAAATGTCTGTCCTGAGAGCTAACAAGGAAGCCACTGACAGAAGTTCACTCCTCAGTCTCACACTTTTGTATGTGTCACATGTACGTGTTTAACAAAAATACCTGTGGCCACCTCAAGCATAGATATGATGGCTTTTTGTTGGTAACATGTTTGCTAGAGGAACCTCTGCCTAGTCGAGGTTTATTGTTGACTTCTCTTAAGAACAGCAGGTAGGCCAAAATTTTCACACATAACACCTATATTTAGCACCAAATTGACATGGAGGACTACATGACAGCAGGATGGCATTAGAAACTTTTGCTGTTAAAGCAGTCTGTAGCACAGAGTTGGTTAGAGGTGTGATTTTTGTGCAGCATTGCTAATGTCAGCAAGAGTGCTAGCACGGACACAGTTAAAAAACTACTTCTTTCCTGTAAAAGCTTATTTAATTCAGGGAACTAACACAAGATGTAGCAAAAAGAGATGTTTTGCTGATAGAAGTCGGAATGGACATCAATAATGACTGAAACTACGTGGGTGCACAGCTGTGATCACATTGTATCACAGAAGTACCTTTTCACTGGTACATACCACAGGGAAAAGGAGAGGAGGGACCAAGCATTGTTAGCTGGCAAAGCTGCTCCTGGTCAAACCTGCATTTTCCAGAGGGGAAGGCAACAGTAGGACTACACCAGAGCCAGCTTTATGCAGGAAGGTGTGCATCGGGTTTGGTGTCTTGCCTTTACCAGGACTCCACAGAGCTCAGGTAGTGGAGTGCTTGTGAAAATTTTAAATGCTAAAGTTGGAATATTTTGTGGCAAGTTTTAAGCATCTATTCTTAATACATATGTTCTGAATAGCTGGATTCCTAAGTCTGTCCACACAGTGTGAGACACTTAAAGTATCTTCATGACATCTCAAGAAATAATTAGGATGAATAGGGTGAAGGCTGAACCCTACTCTGTGTGTGTGTGTGTGTGTGTGTGTGTGTGTGTCAGAGAGAGAGGGGGCAGGGAGTGAGGGAGAGAGAGAGAGAGAGAGAGAGAAGGGAGAAGAGAGAGATCCTTTTCCTGGTAAGTGTGAAGGAAAGCTACCAACATACCACTTCACATAAACATCACGTTAAGCCCTACTGCTGTCAGGGCTAATTGAAATTTACAGGATTGGTACTTGCAGTATTAACCCAGGAACTGTCAAACTTCGTTATTTCCAGTGGAGTCTGACAGTCTTGTCTTAACATTATGAAGTGTCAGTCTCTTTTCCCTTGGTGACAGAGAAATAACATCTGCATTTCCCCACCCAGAAAGGCTAAAAGGGTATGAAAACTAGTGGTATGGTCAGTATTTCAGTGTTCTCAAGATCATGATGGTCCAGTCACATCTGTTGTCACAAACACAAAAGAAGGAAAAAGTAATTCTGTTTACTTTATATTTTTACCTTTATCATTCCCTGTTGAGTCAAATAAATATTACAATTTCCCCTAAGCAGAAAGACTGCTACAGTTAACACTTCTGATTAAATGAATATCTAGAAAAGTCCTTTCTTCCTTTGTTTACAACTGACTGAAAGGAATGGGTATGGCAAAAGATAGACAGAAAAGCAATTTTTTATCTTCAGAGATCTGTGTTCTGCTAAAAGCTTGGGCGTGATGTAGAGGCTGTATCCAGTACAAGCCTCTTTTATTGTATCAGGTTCAAAAGTGCTGTCCACAGGGATGAATTTACTGCCTTAAAAAAAAGAATAAACCTCCTATATTAATATGAGCTGAGGCCTATTACAATATTTCACTCACAGATCTTTAACAGCTTTCTATTAAAGCCACTACTTATCTTTTCACCAGCATCATTCATACCTCTGCCTTGCTGAGATGTTTATAGGGACAGATGTTCCTTGGTAAAAAAGAGTGAATATATAGATAAGCAAAAACCAAAATAAAACAAAAACACCGACAAAACAAAACCAAAATAACTGCCCTTACAAAAAACCCACAAACAAACAAAACCACAAACACCCCCCTCTGAAAAATCCCAACCAACAGCCCTACCCCCTCCTTCCCCCCCGCCCCCTTCTTCAACTATTCAAATTCAAGAACTGGTAAACTAACTGTCTGACATCTCACTTAAAATTACACTGGCAGTGAGCAGCTCCAGGTGGACTGAGTAAGTTATCTGGGGCCAGCATGGATGGACAAGTTCATCTTTCCTAGAAATAAATAATCAGAGAAAGCATTATATATACGACTCCCTTTGTAACAGTTACCACAATGTCTTGCTACAGGAGTGAAGAAAATTTATCTAAAATGAAAGAAGTAGCGGCTGTATTTTTTCAGTTCAAATCCAAGTGCTAAGCTTTTCCTTCTAAAAGCCTGTGCACAGATCTGATCCACAGGACAGCCTTTTGAAAAAATAAGATTCCGCTTCTCACCAGCAGTACAGGCAATGTAAAAAGCCCGAGAATGCAGCAATATATATAGTGACAGTGCAAACTAGTTAAGCCAAAACAAAGTACAACATACCAAATCTGAGCAAATTGCCCTCCACAAGCAGTCTGAGATGAGCAGTTCCATCACAGATGTTTCCTTCTCTCACTTTCCCTCCTGTAGTAGCTTATCTCCTCTTTTCCCTAAAGTCAAGTTGCAGTGTGTGAAGCCAAAAACAGTGGAGAATTTTTGCTTAGCCTAGTGGAGTCAGAGCCTGTTCCAGGAAGTAATGCTCATCTGTAACTGGGCCATGACATGGCACCCACAAAAGAAGAGGGAACCAAAAGACTTGGGGCTATTGTTTCGCACAAAACTTACAGAATGAAGATTAGCACCTATAGGTTTAAGAAACACAGCTATTTCCAATGTATCTGCCTATGCATGTGTAAAAAACATTACAAATCAGTGGATCAACTTACCACCACTCACTCCATCAGGTTACCTGAGATAATTGCTGGATGTGAGTTATTAATTTTTATTGTTAGTATCTTCAATGCTCCCAAGTTCATTAAGGTATTAACTTGAATGTACATAGGCTAGCATCTATTCTCACATTCAATTGGCTAAAAGAATTAAAATAATTTCTATGATCATAAGTACAACAGATCTCACATCTCATAAACGTTCAGAACTGGCGTGTTTTCAAATACTCAAAAAACTTTCTGAACAAAAAATGGATAGAGGTTCAATGAGGACAAAAGATCATAAATAGTTTGATGAGGCCTAGAGAAAGAACATATTTCTTGCTCCTCTTCCATCTCTGTTCTTTCAGCCCCAATAAAAACACAAAAAGCAAAGGTCAGTGATCATCATTCTAGCTACTGTTGACATTAACTCTCTATAACTATGATAATAATTGATAAAATCCTAAGTAAAGTCAGTGATTAGAATCACAAAGTAACCATGCCACACTTGTCTAATCCATTTATCCTGCTTACCTGCAGGGAGGCAATATTCAGGAGTACAGGAAACAACCTATTTGACATTCAGCTCCTTGTTGCTGGAGAAACCAGGAAAAGAGAATTAAAGTGAAAGTCTGAAAAACGCACAGTACAGGAGAGTTCCACTCTACAAGGATAAGCTGAACATTCATTTACATTGGAAGATACTAAAAAAATTTGAGGAATTTTCTTCCACACAAGTTCTAGCTGAAGTGTAGAACTGTCATGGGAAGCCAAGAAACAAAGAACACAACAAGATGAAATAGTGGGCTGGACGTCATTATACAGATATCAAGAGAATCCATACATATCATAACCAACAATAAAATTCCTGAAGGGATGCTAAACCTGGTTCACTAGAACTTAATTGTTAGATGATAATATACACCTTGGTGTCATTCACTGTCAGGTACTGGATGTTGTGCTCTAACTGATCCAGTAAAGCAATTTCCATATTTCTGATTTGGCTGAAAAGCTAATTCATACATTTTCTCATATGTGTATCTTTTTGATAATCATAAAGTAATTTACAGCATTTGAAAGCCATTCAGAAGTGAGGCTTCACTGGCATGTACCTAGTCCCACCTTTGGCATCTGTTACAAATATTTTTCAGGATATGAACAATTAATGGTATAATTACATCTTTCATACTGGCTAATAGCTTTAATTCTGGGTAGTCATCTGTATTATAGATTTAGCAGCATTTAGCAGTATCTAGCCTTGAAACAGAGTCCAGCATTATAAGTATTAGTTAATAATTAATAGCTGTTTTGTTTGTTGCAAACTAGTGTTTAATAAACAAAAACAACAAAAAAGCAAAAAGCATGACCAAACTGCATTTCCTGAGTATCTTCCAAGGGCTATGTAAAGCTACCTAGCATTATCTCCTCCTGCTTATATTAATTATATCAATGCGTATACCATGGTAAATGTGGATATGTCAGGCACTTACGGAAAAAAACCCAAACCAACACATGTTTAGGCTGGTAAATTCATTTTGTGAAAAACAAGAAGTCCAGGCAGAGGATGAAGACTATTCTCACTTGAAACAACAGAACAATTGGTTTGGAAAACAGAGCTTAATGTGTGAGCTGGCAGCTATCCAAGTATTCCAGAAAGATGTTTATTTTCTTTGCTCAGATGGTTCTCAGTCTCTTCCTGAACTCCTGGTTTATTATTTGACTGTGACAGTCAAAAGCTGCACAGTCTAACCTCTCACCAGGTTTGGTGATCCTTTGAAGGAAACAATTTTCACCTGAGGATCTAGAAACAAGAGAATGTGGGTTTGTTTCCACAAACCACAATTCTTAATTGTATGGATAAATTGTCTGTGAGATATACTTTTATGAACTGGGGATTTTTTTGTGTACTTTCTTTCAACTACTCTTTATAATTTTGCTTTCATCCTCTTTCTAGTTTTTTTGCCTCATTCAAATGCCCACATTGCAATGCGTTCTTGTTTTCTGACATTTGGTAAGAATTTAAGACAAACAGTGTTGATATTTTTCCTTAGTAGAGAACTTGATGGATTGCCTCATGGCTATTCCTGAGATTTATATTTTGTATAATTAGTATATTATTTACATTCTGAAATATTGCTATTTGTTCATTTGTTCAAATGAACAAACTTGTTCATTTCCTGTTCACACTTCAACTTCCAATACTACACTGATTTTTGTCCTCTCCTGAAAGCCATTCATTAAGTTGAAAAATTAACAGATGTCTTCATTCTTGTGCAGCTAAACTCACAGGGAATCAGTTGCCAATAAAAGTAGAAAAATAACTGCTTAAAAGTGTCAAAGATGCTAATTGAGTTCCAGTTAACTTGGCTTGGCTGAAAGCCAGCATATCTGGTAAGGCACTGACAGGGAGCAAAGATCTATCTGCTGCTTCTATACTGTGTATGTTTTTCCTAATGACAAAAAAAAATTGTTTGGAAGAGGAGCAGTAGCAATGTGTGCTAAGCAATTTTTTCTCCTATTATATCACTTTGCCTAATGTGTTATTGTCTTATGGTTAAATTGTTATTATCATTCAATGACCATGATTTAAAAGGAAAGAATGAGTAGAGAATGATGCACATGATAAGCAAGAACTTCTTTAAGTACTATTTGCACTTCCATGTTTAAAAATGGCAGAGCAAAGCTAAGAAAGTATGGAGAACTTATATAAGCAAATATATAATTAAGTAAATAGCAAATAAAATACTTAAGTAGAGAGAGCTCCTCCTTTGTGAGAGACTAAACTGGATGGAACTCTGAGTTGGACAGCAAATGGCTGAGAGGACAGGTTTAGAAGCTTATGATGGCAGTGAACAAGGTGAGTGGTTATGCTGCAAGTTCCAAACTAATTGAACAAGGGGTTACACAACAAATAGGTGACCCGCCTAGAAATTGTTTTTAAGTAGTTAGCTTGGTTTTAACCAACAGGGATGAACCTCTGGAATATACTGCCACAGGCAGTCATAGATGCAGAAGTTATCATCAGGTTAAAAGAGGTCTGAATAAATATATGGACAACAGATCCACAAGCAGACACTAACATTAATAGCATGATGCATTCTCTAACATCCCTTATCCAGCAGTTGTAGATGGTGGGAGAATGCAAGAGGAAAGGACTGCAGAGAGTAGTTAGGATTGCATGCTGTTCCCAAATAGCATCTGCTGTTGTCACAGCTGAGGAGAATACACTGGATAGGAAAAGGAAATCAAAAATTGCCCTGTTGGATCAGACCATTGCTAACAGCAGCATCACATCCTCTATGCTCATCCTCTATCCAGATTTATGCATGCTTGTACCATTTCCAGCACAACAGGGACCACTCTGTGCCAAAGGCTTAAGGAATCAAAATAAACTTTAAGAAGGTACACCCAAGTCTACAGAAACTACCTAAAATACTTGCTGAAGGCCTGATGCAGTTCCTAATTATTTGACAACATAATTTGTTCTAATTTTCCCTACTTTTTAAAAAAACTACAATATTGCCTCTAGAACCTTCAATAATGCATGTATTCTACCAATAAGGCATTTCTAGTTAGATGTGATTAGAGGCAATAATGCTCTATTAACCTCAGGTTAGACTTAAAAAGGTAAGGCAAATACATCCCAACAGAAAACCAGTGTTCATTTAATAACTCCCCTTTATTTTTCCCTGCTGGAAATCAATACATTGCTGTGGTAATTCACTTGTTTTATCCTCAGACCATAATAACATACAGATCCAAGGAAAGAAAATTAGCCTCTGCATAAAAGTATAAAATTAGCAGCACGTGTCCTTACTATGATAATCAGAAATACTTAAAGTTGACCTCAAAGCAAAAGTAATTGGGTTTCTGCTCTTTTGTGTCTCTTAATTATCTCTGGAGGGGATACAAAAAATTGTCTTTTGTTTGTTTTCTGCATTAGAAATGCAGATGTTTTCTGCCTTGGAAGGCTTGAGATCTAAGACTTCACATAAACCTGGAAGTGACTTGCATAGAAGGGCTTGCAAGATTCTTATGGTTTTTCGGCCTTGAATAAAAACAAATGTACAGAGCACTAGAATAAATGGTCTTGAGAAAAAGTATTATGCATGTTTATCACCGAAAACAAGGCAGACTAATCCACCTGCTTGATATCTATAAAAAACAGATGCACTTTGGAATCTTTAACCTGGAAGTGATTTATATACATTTATTTTCAGGTAAGCCATGGATTTACCACTTGGTTATGCACTCGGCAGAGCCCATACAGCTCTTCCACATTATTTTGGTAGACTTAGCTCCTCCATCTATTCTGCTGACAGCGTAAGTTTATAAATCAGTCCTTGCCAACACATTATGGCATGTGCAATATACCAAGATTGTTGTTTGGTATACACTCATGAGCACATGTTTTTCTAAAGAACACATAGCATTCTTCAAGAAAAAGAGAAAATGAAAGAAAACTGTCACACCCTTTTGAGCAGAGTTGTGTTTTCTGAAAGGAGTTACAATAATCTAGGTATGAATTCATAGCCCCTATATTTTTTGTCTTTCTAACAAATTTTGCAGTAGACATTATTATTCTTGCATTTTTGAGTGGTTATTAGCTAAAACTTTTGTTATTTTCTACTTTTTAATACAGGGAAAAAAGCTATTTTCTAGTATTTCCAATTATCTTGCAAATAATTGCAACATGGTCTCTAGATTCTTACACCAGGGCACATAACACTACTTTAATGCCATTCTTCCATCAGTGACTATTTCTTGATAAAGACCTGTGGTCTGTAACAATATCTATTGAGAAACCTAAGCCTAGATTACCGAACAAAATAATAGCTGATTTCTGCAGATAGTTCTTCCCTAGAAATAGCAAAACCTCTTTCTTCTCATGCCAAAACCAAGGGAAGAATTGGAACGTCACCCAGTAAACCATTGTCAACACAAGTTTAACCATAAGTATGAGTAATATCGTTTAAAACAAATGCTTGAAATTTAACCAAGAACTGAGAAATGTAGGTGTGCTGCTGTTGTAAAATTTGCATTTCTAAAAAAAATTGTTTCCCTCTCACCCTGATTATGTGTCATTTTCCCATTCTTATTTTAACCTCCAATGAAATAATCAGATCACACAAAGACCAGTAACACCTCCGCGGCCGAATCCCTCTGTGGCAGGAGATCGTTAAAACATTCCCTGGAAGATCTACTGACGTGATGTCCCCTGACTGTCCAAACGTAACACCATGCCGGCGCTGCATCCTTGTGCCGGGGAGAGCTCCCTGGCAACAATAGCTCGGTGCTCGCAGGCAGGAGGCTCTGGGTGACCGTTGAGTGCACTCGGATTTTACAAACTGTCATATGGCGAGATAGTGGTGGGTTTCAATGCCGGCACCTATTCAGTCAGCGCAGATGAACTAGAATCACCATTTCAGTTATATCATAGCTCGGGGCGAGAACATGTCACCCTCTTTATTTCCAGCTCGGAACAAGCTGCTTAGGCAGATGCTAACTGTGGTCCTCCCTGCCATGTTCTGTAGAGTGGCCTTTGTCTGGGTTAATTGAGCCCCCACTCCATTTAATAGGCTGTTGAAGTCTTATTGAAACAGAGCTAGTGCCGCAGGTTAAATACATTGCAGTGCTCTTGTTAATCCCCTCATTAACGGAGCTGTAAAGCTTGTTGAGAGCTGTGAGTTTGCATATATTATCAGAGAGTTCTTCACTCAAGTGCTATCAATAAAATGACAAAGCCAGTTTGCAAATAGTGAAATCAACAGTGACACAAAGCTAGATACCTTAAAAAAATAAACAAGTTAATAACTGATAAATCTAATTTTCACACTTGGGGTATTAAAAAAACCAGGTTGAAGTATCTCCTTTTTTATTGGATGAATTTAAAACATGAATTATACAAACTCGATCACTTTCCTTGAGCAAGAGAGCAAGCAAGGAAAACACCGCTTCTTCAACAGCGGCTTCCGGCAGTGGTTTGGCTGTGGCTGTTTAGAAGTAATGTAATGAGCCATGCACGGACTAGCTGCACTTAGGAAACTCAAAGAAAACAAATGAACTCATAATACAAAATAAGAGGTGAACTTAGATATAAAATACAATGGAGCATATTGAGAAAACCTCATAAGGTCTCCAAAGGAAAAGGAAGCCAAGTAGGCCCTGGAAAAAAATGAGGAGCCTTTAGCATATCTGGGGTCTCTCACACCTTCCAGGAGGGGGAGCAGGAGAAAGGGTTCCCCCAACACATGCACAGAAGGATATGTCTGACTGATGAACAACAAAGAAATAGGACTATGTGGATGATGTTCACTAGGAAACAGGAGAACTCTGAGCAAGAGAGGCAGTCAGTAAAAGCAGGTGAGAGCAGAGTCAAGCTATGGTGCTGATATTGATCTGAAGCAACAATCTTCCTTGTTCTAAGGAAGACAGAACTACCTGAAAATATATTTTCACGTCTACCCATCTTTTATCTTTTATCTGCATTGTAGGCATAATCTTTGGCAGATCAGGATTCCATAGAGAAACCTGTAAGTAAAAGCAATGACTAACATCATAGAACCCAAACTATTGTAGTTACAATGTTGTTTTAGTGCTGTTCAACTTTCTCTTTCTGTCTCTGATCAATGAATGCACATATTTTAGCCCAGTAGGGTCATTTCAGAAACTTGATAGCCACAGCCAAGGCCTTTACAGATATTTTCAGAAATTATTTTTCTAAAACATAACACAAATGTCTCTGCTTGCCCCTGATTTTCCACTTCTTGCTCTGACTCACTGGCCTACAAGAAAACCTGATTTGCATTCCTTTCTTAACAGTCCCACCTATACAAATAACTGTAATTCTGATCAGGGTCTTCTTTAAAACTCTGAAATAAAGCATAGGCAATATTTGCCCATCCATGCTAAGAGTCTGCTCTCTCCATGCAGTCCACACCAGTGACTAGTTTAGATGACAACTTTATTATAGGCAACTCTTCATAGTCTAGTGAGAACTGTATTTCTGTGTTTTCTTGGACACTTTCACAACTTAATCCTGAATGCTTTCTTTTGGGAATGAACATTATGTTATTTCTTTTCTATTGTGGTTTAATGTTCTTTTTAATGTTACTTGGTTTTTTTTTGGAAACAACCAGAAAGTGGGGTTCTGGGGTTGTTTTCAGGGGTTTTTTTCCCCTCTTTCTTTACCTGTATGCAGTCTGTATACCACTGTATACCACCTGATGTAGATGAAGAATATTTCTTTTCCAAGTCACCAGGATGCTATATTCACACTACAAAAAATTCTAAGAAAAACTGGACAAGAGATGATAATGTGCACCTACAGCCCAGAAAGCCAATTGCATCCTGAGCTGCATCCGAAGGTGGCCAAGAAATGCTTCTCTCTCTCCGCTCTGCTCTCATGAGACCTCACCTGCATCCAGCTATGGGGTCCCTGGCACAGGAATGGCATCGACCTGTTGGAGAGAGTCCCAGAGCATGGCCATGGAAATGGCCAGAAGGCTGTGAGGGAAGGCTCAGAGAGCTGAGTTTATTCCACCTAGAGAAGAGGTGGCTCTAGAGAGATCTTATTGTGATCTTTCAATATGTAAAGGGGGCTTGTAAGAAAGATGGACGGAATTTTTACCAAGGCATGTAGTGCTAGGTCAGGGGGCAGTAGTTTAAAGAAGGTAGATTTAAATTGGCCATAAGGAAGAAATATTTTACAATGAGGGTGGTAAGACACTGAAGCAGGTTGAAACTATGGATGCTCCATGCTTGCAAGTATTCAAGGTCAGGCTGAACTGGGCTTTAAAGCATTTGATCTAGTGAAAGATATTCCTTGCCTATAGCAGGGAGTTGGATTAGGTGATCTTTAAAGGTTTCTTCCAACTCAACCACTCTTTGATTCTAGAGAAATAATATAAAATTGGCAAAAGCTGGTCCTTTTATGTCAGTACCTAGTTTTATATCAGTACTTCGAAGTTTTTTGGGGGGTAGTATTTGTACTTTAACAGTAGTAACAGAAATGGTAATTTTGTCAGTGTAATTTGCTTTATGCTCAATTGCTGTCATCATGGTTTTTTTAATCATATCTTAAAATTTAATCAACCTGAAGCAATTATGACTTTCTTGAAAGCTATAATAGATAACATAAATACTTTGTTATGTCCCTTGTTACCAAGGTCTCATAAGCTAGTTTTTAACATCAAATATGTAATCCTTATATATTGCACTCACTTTTTTCACCTGAGTTAGAAACCGTGTTGAGAGAAAAAGTGGCCACAATCAGGAAGCTGAACACAGTGCTTGAGAGTTGGCAAGTCTGCAAGTTTTGCATCAAATGATGTTAGATTTTGTGAGTCTACCCACTCTTTAACACAAAGGGTGCTGTATTTAACATCCAAACCACAATGATTGTTTTTTACTGGTTGAATCACTTTTCACCTAACTGCAGGTAGTGCTAATAACAGCTTCAGCTGGCTTACTCCAAGAACTTGTTGCTTGCCTTGCCATGCTGGAGACTTATTGTCATTTACATGGAGATGCCTTTACGAAGCTTAAGCACCATAAAATGTCTGTATGCCCATGCTCCTGCATAGACTACAGAACAAGTAGCAGGCTGTTATTGAAAACTACATTGGTCCTTTAGGCATTTCTGTGAGGTTGAAGTCAAGAGGATCACTTCACTACATGCACAGAGGACTCATAGTAACCCACAGAATCTCTGCAGTGTTTTCCACAGCAAAAATTATTCCTCTTCAGTACAAGTCAGCTCAACCAATTGTTTTTCACTAGACTTAAGAAAAAGCATTTTGAAATTTTCTTTCCTATATTTTTTCATCAGTCATATAAATGAAAATATTAATATACCTTCCCTCCATTCTTGAGGTAATCTGTAAAATTAAAAAAAAAAAAGGAAGGTATGACATAAGTGGAAAAAAGCATCCCTCATTACCTGGCACAGTGAATGTGAGTTGCCAGTTTCCATGTCAATTTATACAACTGCTATCAGCAGAAGGAACTCCATTCCTTTCCACAAAAAAGTATACTGTTTAATAGTATTTCCATTAATAATCAAAGCCTTTGGGTTGCAGCAAGTGATTCTCAGAACACTCGCCGGAACTTGCATTTCGTGATCAAAATGAGACTGTTGGTGAGTGTAAGCCAACAATTTTTAATGGAATTTCCTTTACTTCCTCCTCCTATTTCCCTCTCAGGAAAATATTCCACCAGAAACATTTTTCACTGGCTCTTTCAAATATTGAGCTTGTAGGCAGGCAGTGGCTGAACAAATATTGTACTGCTAGCGCAGGTCCAATGAATAACTGTCCATCTGCACAAAGATTGCTTTGCTCCCCATGGATCTAAAATGGCACCTGTTAAACAACACACAGATGGGTTTTATGTTTGCCAGTTGATCTAAACAGGGATAGTCATCTTATTGATGGTGATCCTTGGCTGGCCACAATGCTCAAAAAAACAAGGAAAATTTTGGCATAGGAACACTATTAACATACTTTTTAAAATATCTGTTTAGATAGATTTGAGAAAAATGGCTTTTATTTAATTTTTCCTTACTACTAGGCAAAAAACCCTGTGCTTTATCTGAAGAGGTGAATATCTAGCATTAATCAATAACTCAGCTCGTGAGTATATCAGAAAAATCTCTTCAACCAGCATCTTCCCTCTGCGGCTACAACAAGCACAAGAACATTGTTTCTTTGACTTTGTCTGACCTACATTGCCTTTCCGGTCTAGAGAAGCCCATGTGATATGATATGCCTTCAGTGTTGTGTTCTACTGTCATACACCAGTGCTTTAGTGCTCAGAGTCTACTCACTCACCCAGCTAACATCCAGCCTTCCACTGCACACCGTTTCCATAATCTTACAACATGCAAACATTGTCCTCTCAACTCGGTGCAGTACTTTAGCTAAGCAACAGGGATTTGGAGGCCGTGGTAACATGTTCCCTTTTGCTCTCAGTCAGTCAAGAGGAACATTTACTAGGGAGACCCTGATTGACAGGAGAATAAATAATTTATTTATTCCGCAGATTTTTAGTGTAAACCTATAGGAGTCTGATGAATTTCTCGTGTAGCTTGCTGGGAGTAAACTTTCACAGCAATAGCGTAGGACATCAGTTTCACATAATATCCCTGCCTCTCAGTACCAAGCCTTATCTCTCCCTACCAAAATCTCTCGTAAACACTAACATATTCACTTGCTTACCAGGGGGGAAGTTGCCTTCCACACTTGGGTTAAGGATATGCTGAATTGTGTTAATAATCTTTGCAAAAGATGGGTATTTTTGATAAGTTTGGTGGTTTGTTTGCTTGTTTTGAGACTGGTGTAGCTTTTATTTCTACACACAGTTGAAGAAAGATACTTGTTTAGAGCACATTCAAACATATAATCAAGAGAACTAGGACTATATGCCTGTGTAGCCTGGAGTTTCATTTGTGGATGAGGCATTCTCCCTTCATAGCTTGAGAGGTTTTTGGCCATTTTTTAAGATCGTATGGTCAGAAGAATTCCAAATAATTTTTGTGTGCTCTTTACGAACCCTACCTAAACTGAGGCAATGTTATAATGAGTTGCAAACAGTTGCTTTTTCACATTAGAAAGAGAAGAGTTTCCAGGTTGTACAAAAGCTACATATACCATGAAGAAAGAAAGAAAGAAAGAAAGAAAGAAAGAAAGAAAGAAAGAAAGAGAGAGAGAGAGAGAGAGAGAGAGAGAAAGAAAGAAAGAAAGAAAGAAAGAAAGAAAGAAAGAAAGAAAGAAAGAAAGAAAGAAAGAAAGAAAGAAAGAAAGAAAGAAAGAAAGAAAGAAAGAAAGAAAGAAAGAAAGAAAGAAAGAAAGAAAGAAAGAAAGAAAGAAAGAAAGAAAGAAAGAAAGAAAGAAAGAAAGAAAGAAAGAAAGAAAGAAAGAGAGAAAGAAAGAGAGAAAGAAAGAAAGAAGAATACGCGAGCAATATTTATGTTCAAATGAAGTTGGAAACGCAGAGGTAAAATAAAGTTATTTCAGCACCTATGACCCTACAGAGGGAAAATAACTCAGTGAACTTTTCAGAACATTAGAACACCAGTCTCTCTGCTAAGCTCTTTCCCCCAAGGAAAAAACATTCTGATGACACTGACTGCATGTAGGCTGCAGTTTTAAGAAAGCCTTAAGAGTGATTTAACCAGTTACTTCCTCCTGCTTGGGTGTTGTATACCCCATGGGCACTTTGAAATTCCCATGCATGATGATGGATGAATTCATCTAGACAGTCCTCTGGAAGGTTTTCCTTCTAAAAGCATTTGAATTATCTCAGATAACTCAACTGAGAAATCAACTATTGCCTCCTGTGTGATATGAAAATGTTTCTAAAACTACAAATTTCTTTTAATACCTTTTCCCTAAAAAGCTTAAAGAAGGAAATCCACAATTTTGATTTTCTGGTATCTCCTCAAGAGCTCCTCAAGATCATTCAGAAATGGAGAGGGAAACTCACAAGGACAGGTATCCACTAACACTGTTACCTTGGACCAAAGATGAGCTGTCTGCTAATACATGAGAACTCAGACCAAGAGTCCCTTGTTAGTTACCTCTCCATAAAATCAGCAAAGACATTTATTTGACTAAACACTGAAAAAAGATCAGCCAGGAAAAAAAAAAAAGAAAAAAAATAAGGAAAGTGAATTAATGAACTACCAGGTCTTCACTTTTGATCTGCAAGTTGTCGGCTCTGTAATGAAATGTGTGTTGACCACTTGTACAGGAGGAGCTCATTGCAAATAATTTGTCTTGTCATATACTGTGGAAGCCAGTATAAAATGATACATATTTGCTATAGTGCATGAAAACACGGATAACAAAGTTTTAGCTGTTCCTAGCCAGGTACTGCTCTAGACCTAAGAACCCCAGCAGAGCCTGTTGCATCAGCTAAGCACAGAAGATGACAAGGCCTTGACTCCTCATCTCTCTGTTTCACTTGACCAAACGTGTTAATAGAGCTAATGCCATCTCATTTTCACACTTTGGTTCTAAAGAAGGTGACCAGACAACG
The DNA here is from genome assembly GCF_021018805.1 of Prinia subflava. Taxonomy (NCBI): domain Eukaryota; kingdom Metazoa; phylum Chordata; class Aves; order Passeriformes; family Cisticolidae; genus Prinia; species Prinia subflava. The sequence continues at coordinate 114,085,611 of NC_086247.1, read as the reverse complement.
AGTGTGAGGTCATTTTGGAAAAAGGAGGACTGCTGAGGTAAGGGTCATTGAAGAGGCAAGGTGCAAGAGTTCAGGATCTTTCCTCCTGGGAAAACCGAAGTTTGCACTCTGATTTCTACATTTTTACAAATTCCTTGTCATAACTTATATCTCCACCTTTTTAGCCCATTTATCTTCTTTGCTGGAGTTCATCTCTCCCTAGTTTGGCGGGTAGAGAGGAATGTTCTACATTTGCAAAGGAACATGCGGTTATGATTAGAGAATTGCGGGTAGAACATGTCACGATTACAGGCCATAATTGTCACGTATAATTGTAGTGTTCTCTTCAGAGCTAAGTTCACTTTCTCCTGTGGAATAGAGATGCCCAAAGTTGCTGTAAGCTGCTGCTGTAACTGCTAATAGCTGCAAAGCAAAGAGCTGCTGCTGCAGCTGGACAGCTGTACAAGACAACGTCATGAGTTGTGCTTCTATGCTCCTAGACAGAAGTTGCAATTAGTGTGGGAGCTGTCATAGGAGTGGTCTCCCGACAGGATCTCCAGGAGGATGAATCTACTTATTCTAGAATCAGTTTTCGACAGCAGATCTGTCTGTGCTCATAATTAACCATCAATTCAAATCACAAAAAGCTCAATGATCCCAAACTGTCTGCAACAAATTCTTCCCAGTTTTACTCCTTGTTTTGCTTACTGCGCATTCCGAACACCTTTGCTCATTCTGAGCTCCAGTATATCTAGGTGTGCGTTCAGAGAGAAAAGAAAGTTCTATGTCCTTGTTTCCAGAGGTAGTGGAAAAGTCTAATTAGATTCTTCCACTGTAATGAGAAACATATCTGTTTTATCTAAAAGGGTCGGGATATGCTATCTGAGCCCTCAGGAGTCTCTGCTCTAAATGCAAAACAATCTAGCAGAGAAGGGAAGACTTCTGAATGCAGCCATCAGGCCCCATGTGCAAATACTCACCATCCCAGGAGCAGCAGAGTAAGACTGGCCATTTTGTGAGAGTGCCAAAAAGACAGAAGGCCATCTGGTGCTATAGACTAATCTAAAAGCAATGAAGTCAATACAGCCTGGTTGGTATACAGTGCATAAGGCTCCCTTACAGACAGATTAGTCCCCATCCCCATAGTCAGGAGAGACTGGACATTACGTTATCTGCACTAGAGAAGCAAACACTGACAAGCTGCAAGAGACAGGCTGGTAACAGGCCCTTCAGAAAGAGCAGAGAGTAGGAAGTGGATCACAGATAGATCTGTCCAGGATTAAGAATTTTGGGAAAGTGGCTGCAAATGTGTAAATTCTTGCCTGTCATAACTTAAGATGTTACCATTTGTACAGGTAGTTTGGAAAAGCATAAAGTTGTTATGAAGATAATATGGGAAGAAAGGGAGTAAGCTGTGAGATTCAAATCAAGAGAGTAAAAGGTGAGTGCTAACACATGCAATCACACCAGCATATCCCCATGTATAAGTGGTCAGTTGTGTTCATTGCATTAAATGGGATAGTACCTGTGCTTATGCAAACATTCAGCACTGAAAGACAGGATATTTATACACACAAGTTTTTACTGTCCTCAGTGGGAGGGTAGGATTGACTGCCATACTTAGTGCTGAAGGACAGTCAGTGTTGCACAAGCAGTTAGATGAAAGAGTGGGCAGTCATTCAGTGACCTCCAGACCAATACTTTGCTTTTGATAACTGGTAAATTATTTGCATTTGGTGCCTTTAAAATACTTAGAATAAAATGAGATCTATAGGTTGTGACCTCTGCAAAGGACCTAAATTCTAAAATTTCTTTAAATGAGTCAGTAGTATACCAGGTAAAAGAGAGAGCTATCATAAATTATGAAGATCTCTGGTCCTTTATCCAGACTTGGTAAAAAGCAGCTACAGAAGCTAAGTGGGAAAAGTGGAGAAGGCAGAGAAGACAAAGTAGTTGCACAGATTAAAAATGGTGAAGTAATAAGAAACAAAAAGAAAGAAAAATGGTTGCTATGGCATGAGGTTATCTGTGGTGTGCCACAAGGTTCCATCCCAGGGCATCTGTTATTTATCAACTATCTGGAAAGTGTTTTGCTGACATTCCAAAACTATTCAAGTAGATGCAGACCAGAGAAACTGTGAAAAACTTTGAATGTCTTAAGCAAGTTGAGTGAATGGAAAACATGATGGCAGATGAAACCAATGCTGGCAAGTCTCTTTGGAATACTTTAAAGGAAATCACTGGAACTGCTTGCTTTACTGGGTTGTAAACTGACTGCACCTCAGAAAAGACTCAGCAAACACTGTACTAGATCAAAAAAGATCATTATTCATGATGAAACGGTAGTGGAAAAATCAAGCAGTTAGTGGGCTATGCATAAAATACAATGGTAATAGAACAGAAATAAAATTACGTGTGTATGTATTGCAATTTAGTTAACTAAAAAATCTCTTGTCATCCGGAACACTGCACAATTTTAATTATCCCTATCAAAAAGGTGACAGAAGAATTAACTGAGATAAAAAAATAGTAGAAACACACTGACAGACTCTCCTATGTTTGCCTTAGACAGAAGGCAATTAAGTGGGAGCACCAAAAAGAATCACAGTAGCAAATAACATGTTCTCAGTACAAGGGAGCATCCACTGAAATGGAAATTTAGTGTCAATTTCAAAGCAGCAATAGGAAAATCTTTCACACAAAGCAAAATTATATATAATTATAATTATAATATTAAATATTACACAACAGATAATTTCAACAACCAGCAATTACAGCTTTTGGAAGCACACCCTTCTACACAGTCAACCACCTCCCTGGCAATACACTGCCAGACTTCCTGCAGTTTCTTTAACATATCTGCATTACTACCTACTGCTCAAGGTAAGACAATACACCTTAGACCTGATTTACTCTGGACGCTGCTATGAGTAACTGCTGGAATCAAAATTATTAGTACTGTATATTGACATTGAAGGTGTCTATTGAATGACTTTATTTCAAAACTTTGCTGCTTGATCTGTTTCCACTGTTGTGGTTTTAACCCCAGCTGGTAACTTAGTGCTATGCAGCTGCTCACTTACAAGGCTCACCTCAGTGGAAAAACCCATGGGTTAAGAACAGTTTAATAATGACATAAAGTAAAATATAATAGCAACTACAACAATAATGATAATGAAGAAAGGGTGGGAAAAGAGGAATAAACCACAAGAAAAACAAGTTCTGCACACTACAGCTGCTCACTATCCACTGATCAATGCCCAGCTTGTCCCCAAGCAGAAACTGGCACCTCCTGGCCATCTCCCCCCAGTTTATATACTGGGTATGATGTTCTGTGTTATGGAATATCCCTTGGTCCAGTGCAGGTCAGCTGTCCTGGCTATGCTCCTTCCCAGTTTGTTGTGCAGATCCTCTCTAACAGAGCATGGAAAACTAAAAAGCCCTTGAATTAGGGTAAACATTACTTAGCAACAACTAAAACATCAGTGTGATGTCAATTATTCTCATACTAAATCCAAAGCACAACAATGTACCAGCTACCAGGAAGGAAATTAACTCCGTCCCATCTGAAACTACGATACCACCTGTTTTTAACTGGAAATAAAAAGCAAGGAAACCAGCAGCATTGAACCCTTCTCTATCTCACCATATTTCTAATTTGTTCTAGAAGTGTTGTAAATTCCCTTTTCACTGATAGGGGTTTGAGTGGGGAAGATGCAAGATATTTCTTTGATCATTAAGTTGCTACTATTGATAGCAGATAGCTATTTATGTTACATATTCACTTCCTCATGCTTTCACTCACAGTTACCAGTCAGAGCAATAGTAGGGACAACAAATCCATTGTATACTTGGAAGTTAAGGATCATGCTGAAGCATCGATAGCCTCCAGGTAAGTAATTCAGAGAGTCCTTCAGAGAGTCCTTATGTTTCATGAGGTGGGCATACAATCCTGTGTTCTTTTCATCCAGCTGCCAATGTCTCCCAGCATGTGGTCCAAGTTATACAACCCATTGTCAATGCCAGCATGTTCAAGTAGCCTTGTATCAATTCAGCAGACTCAAGGTGCTCTGAGTTTACTGGTTGTTGCAAATTCAACATGACTACTTGTCTCCAGATCTTATCCTGAGCAAATTTTCACTAACTGCCTTCTCTGCACCTACTTTTCCCCTCCTTGGCTTGCAGAGAGTTAGCTACTAGAGTTAACAAAGGCTTATGAGAAAGTATTGATTCAATCAGTCCTGCCTTGAGTTTTGTGCCAAGGCTGATGAGTAGAAGCAGTGCAAAGACATTTCTGTCCAGCAAAGCTAATTCTTCTACAGAGGAACTTGTTGCCTCCATGTGTATTATTAAAGTGTGGATATAAGCCAGAGTAGAAATGGAGTAGCTGAAATGGCAGGAAGATTATGGATCTACCATAATTTTTTTTTTTGCAGAAGTGTCCAAGTTTTCTCCTGAAAGTTGTGTTCATATCATGTCTTTAAAGTTTGTGGTATTAACACTTAGCCAAAAGAGCATGTTGTATGGCATATCTTATAGCCCAGATTCCTGTAGTCACATCTCCAGGGGACTCTTTTGTGAAACAAGTTATAAATGGATATTGTTCAGTGTAGTACCTTCAACAGCTGTGGTTCTTGCTCCACACATGCCATGCAAAGTAATAATAATAATAACAGAGATGTCAAAATATATTCATACCACTAATCTTTCCCAGCAGCTTGGGTTTTATGTTGTATCTTGCTTTAAACATATCTGCATTAATTAAGAACTTCCTGCAAAGAGCAGAAATTCTTGCTTAAATTCCACACAAAATCAATCAGAATCAATCAGAATAATTTAAGCTTCTGGAGGGCCAGCCTAAAGGTTGCCTGAAAGATCAACACTGAGACCTGACTTGTAAGTCGGACCAAGTTGCTCAGGGCTTTGATGAATCATGTTCTGAATGCCACTGAGGAAGGAGATTCCATGATTGGTCTGAGCCCCATTTCCACTGTTCCTTCCATCCTCACTATGTTCTTATCAACAGCCTTCTACAACAGAGGCTTCCCTAATCGACTTTCTGACTCTTCAATAGATTTGCTCCTGCATGTCACAGAGTCACAGCACGGCTGAGTCAGGCAGTGATGTCTGAAGGCCACATTGTCCACTGCTTAAGCAGAGCCACCTAGAGTTAGTTTCCCAGGCCTGTGTCCAGATGATTTTGAATATCTTCAAGAATGGAAGACACCACAACCTCACACACAAAGTATGGACCACCACAACAAAGTATAGACCCCCCACCATATTTTTCTTGTACCCAGTGCCTCAAAATGGAAACCAGCTCCCACAAGGGATTTTAAAGATATCAAGTAGTGGGGGACAGTCATTTCCCTCAGCCTGCTGCCCTGTTTTACTAATGCAGTATGGGGCTACATGGCTGACTCGTGGTTAAGGATCCTAATGCCACATCAACATTTCTATATATGACCACTTAGACATTCATAACCTAAACACCAAAATCTTCCCATTAACCCACACACATCTAGTGGAAAATTCCCTGGAGCTATTAAAAAAGGAACTATAGCATATGGGCAAAATCCGTACACATCACACGTTCTCATGCATACCAAATATAATACTTGTAGTTCTTACATTCTTTAGATTGCAGAGATGACCTGCAACAATTACAATCATGACTCACAGCAAATTCTGAAAAAAAAAAAGATCCTTAAAACAGAAGTGCTTTACAATGTACTAAGATAAATAAGAAAAACAAACAAACAAACAAACAAATTGTCTGTGGATTAACAGACTAACAAGTTGTATCTTCTTTCAGCACTCTGTCATGTTATATGTGCATCCGTGTGAAGTTTCCTCCTTCAAAATGAGATCCAGGCACTATCACTCTTTGAGAGACATGCAGGCATTCAGTGTAGAATCTGCCTTGGTCTATAAAAAAGGAAGAAGCCAGCTCTGCTGATGGTGCCTTTTAGGAAACTGAGTAGGAGAATCAGACCTGTAAATTCGCAGCCTTTGAGAAGGATGCTGAAGTTGCAGAAGCGGAGAGACTGAAGCTAAGCCTGCAAGGAAGACAGATGGTTCCTGTGTGGTCATGTAGAAGAAGGTGGTGAGAATTGCTGATGATGCAGGAGGATAAGGTGTAAAGAGAGCAACATCTGTAAATATTTCCAATATTTGGCTTCCACAGAAGAGACTGGCAAAAACCTGATGTTCTTTCTCTGATGTATTTACAAATTATTTTATATGCACATCTACTCCACAACAGGAGGAAGATACAAGATGAAAATGGAGGCAAAATCAGGACTGAGGTGAAGAGGAATGATGTGGCAAAAAAGAAGACACTATTAAAACAATTGTATACTGAATAAATATATCCTATGCTATGCACAGATTTGAAGAGGTATGCAAATCAGACAAAAAGACAAAACTTTGCCAAGCCCTTCCAAATGGTGCATCACCTTTGATGTAAAACATGAGCTCACAGATGTATGAAAAGGAATAGGGAATTTCATGCCTGACCTTTTGCTATATTCTCTTAGTTATTAGGTCAACAGATAAGTAACATTTTCCTCCATCATGTGTTACAACACTGGTTCCCAGTTCTTTTAATTCTTCTCAAGAAACTGAAGTGTGCACTTCATCATACTGGTGGTGACATTAATTAGTGGGTGACACTGTGCATGAGACGTAAGTAGTGGGAACAGATAAGAAAGAACAGCAGAAAATGTAGCAACTTAGTCAAAATGCTTATCCATGTTTTGGAGAGTAAAACTCCTATGACTGCTAACAAACAACGGTCAGCAAGATGATATCCCCAAGGGTTGATAAATTTGGTTGAAATTAATCTCATTGTATGTATTTTCAATTTTATATGTTTTAAATGGATTTGCAGAAAATAAAACTACAGGCATCTGCGTGTTTTTTCCTTCATAGATTTAATACACTACCTATGCAGATCACTTTGGAGATTAGCAAAATTCAAGGAGTGAAAAAATGTCACATTTAATTAGAACTATGAAGATAGCAGTGAAGTACACTCTTCCAAAGTTGTTAAGACAAAATTATATACATTTAATACCTTTGAAAAAGGCCATATTCTGAGGTAGCTTGGTATGAATCCAGAGCTGTCCACTGAAGTTTTGTTGGTGTAAAGCTGGAGAAACTAAAAACGAGAACTGTTCTAAAGCGCTTTTATTCCGTAATTTTCTGGAGAGTAGGTTCCCAAATAATATACACTGGAAGAAACAAGAAAATAACTCTAACACCAGTTTTAGAGTTATTTGTGATATATAATTACGGGAATGAAACCAGAATCCTGTCCTCAAAACTGCAAATATTTCTGCTGAGAGTCTTTTCTTGTGATGGAAACAGATGGTTGGATACATCAAGGCCAGCTTTTAATCTCAGCTGTAATCATGTAAGTCTAAAGCTGTTTTGCTGAAGTCTTTGCAGGGGTTTGTTTTCACAATAGAAAGTGGTCAGTGGCTTAAGGTATTCCCAACCCCTGGCTTTTTTCCATTGGCATGCTCACCCCTTGGGGATTTGGGTTAAAATAAAACAATTAATAAAACATGACTTTTTCAACTTGGATCAACTCCCTGATTAAATCCACAAAACTGACTCACAACCACTTGCACCAGGACAACTTGGAGGGTGATGTCCCATGACAAACACCAGAGCAACTGGGACAGGAATACTATTTAGCCAACAAACATGGAGCTGCAGCTTCAGGAGGTTAGCAATGACCAGAGGGCTAACACAGTGACATAAAGCAAGAACTCAGGTTAGGAAAGGAAGAGAACAAGTCAGAGGTTACTTTGGTAAGTTAGAGGTTACCAAATTACATATACCTGGTGAAATTCACTATGGCCTAGAGCTCCTAGAGAAATGGATAAAGTAATTTAAACCCATTAGCAATTATTTTTTACCACCTTGAAGATACAAGGGGTGCTAAAATACTGGAAAAAAGTAACCAGCATGCAGGCTTGCACAGGCAAAAAGAAGAGCTGATAATCATTTTAACCCAACATATATGTATGCAGCCAATGGACAGGGCAGGCATACTTTGTCCCACACATCTGTCCACCTCCCTAGTGCTAGCACTGTTATTTTTACTATTTTCAGCTATGTAGTAAGCCAAGTCAAGGAACCAATTTATCTGAAAATTCTTCCTACCCCCTCTTTACTCCACTCCTCAAAGCTGATTTCCATCTGTGACAAGCACCAGGCAAGGATAGAAGCAGTACCTGTGCTATAATTAATTGTCACTTATATTCTGCTACTGTTTTCTGCAATATTCCTGTAAATCAAGTAAGGCAACATGGCCTGGACGACTAATTGCTAGACGAGCATACTTTGTGCTCAAAGCTGGAACACAGAATTATGAATCTGCATATGAAATATAAACAAAATTAAATGACAATACCACCAATATAGCAGAGAGGCATTTCAACATTTTCATATGGGAGCAAAATTTTAGCATAGTCAGGAGCTAGAAACAATAGATTTTTCTTTATACTTTCATTTGTAACAGAGACATACAGACTAAAAACCTGACAGAATTATACTTTCTGTATTTAGCCAGCTGGCATTTCTTTTTTTCTTGGCTTATAATTCAGTTGTCTTAGAACTGTGCCATTGTTGGTATTGCTTTCCAGTGGCTGAAATTATATCAATCACATTCCAAGGAAATTCAGTAGGAATGAACCAAAAAGAGTCAACATAGAAGTCATACTTCTGTTTCTTCCACAATAACTTACTTAAACTTCATGTTTTAAGCAATAACTGAACTGACATACCCACTGGAGTCTACTTCTATAGCAATATACTTGATTATTTAGAAAAGTACTTACACTTTATGGTTTAAATAAGACTTTTGAACTGTTCTACTATTTTAAATTATTTTAACACATTTTGCCTTTCATACAAATAGCCAGCTTTTGCTACTAGCATTTAAAATACCCATTGTCATTGCTGTATTGATCTGGCTGATATATTTATCCACTTGGAGAATTAGTTCTTCCACTAAACACTTTCTAATCACTACATTAGAAAACCTTGTCTCTGAAATGCAGAATATCTTCTGCACGTAGGTACCAAATCTGTGATATAAGTTTGATTATCTCTGCCTTTTATTTTCAAAGGAATTTCAAATAATGTCTGTACTTGCAGCTCTTAATTTTTTTCCTCTCAAATAATTCTCCATAGCCTTTCTGTATCAGGACAATTAAAATGCAGTTTATTTTTGTTTGTTTTCTTGTTAAGCCATCACTTTAATTCTAATTCCTTTAACATTGCATGGGTCAATCAGCCATTTTTGTTTCATGTCTGTTGATCTGTCTTGGCTAGTAGGTGGCATATAGGCCATATTTGACTGCAGCACTATTTAAAGGTCTATAGCTATTTCATCTCATTAATCTGTGAATCCACCTACATTTAAGCATTTTGCATATAAAAGACAGCTAAATTTGAGGGAGTTTTTTTGAACCATAAGTATCTCTACAGTAACAGTTAAATATTCTAAGTCCCACTGTACATTAGAAAAAGAGAGGAAAAATATCAAAAACTCCCCTGAATGTCCTACTTCACTAAACCCATCAGCAATGCAGTGTTCTAGATCCTTTCCCCTTTGGTTCCTTTGATAAATGCAGTAATCTGCAAGGCTTTGACACAAACCAGTTGAGAGTAGCTAGAATTACTGTGCCTATGAGAAAGATCCCCATCAAGCTTCCACAAAAGATATAAGATTGACCAGATCTAATGTAAAATTACATATTAGCAACTGAGTATTTGCATTGTGTTGGATTTGTGTTAATCTTTGAAGTGGGAAAAGCTACAAGGTAACAAAAGTAACTAGATGAAGAGATTTCTACCAGATTTGTAAGTGTGCTGCTTAAATAGCTCTGACATATAAAGGCTTTGCAAAAGAATGTTTTTATATAGCACACATGCTAGACCCAGCAGAGAGACAGTGAATGAAATCATGAGTCATATGAGATGTATTCAAACTGCTTTGATTCAATATGTCTCTGGCAGGGCATCATTTACCAAGCAGCTTTCTCACTGGGGTTGCTGTATTAGGTCTGAGTCATATGTTGCTGGTGAAGTTTTGCATGTGAAACTACCTCCAATATAAAAAAATAACATCTCCAACATGAAGCCCACAAATAAGTAATATGTACCATTCCTTTCAAAACATCAAGTTGTTTATTTGTACTGGTGTACAGTGTTCTGTGTGACATAAACCATATTATTATCAGGCCTGACTATTCCATAGGGTTTTTATAGTGTGAAATGATACCCTCTCTCAGTTATAATAGCTATATGAAAAAAGCTTTTCTTCATTGTTTCATTTTGCACTGGTGTGTGTAGATGAGGAACCAAATCTTTTTTTGGGTATCATTTCATATCATCTCTTTCTGCCCTGCAGATACTCATAGGCTGAAAGTTAAAAACCCCGTTGGAGACCAGAGCAACCATGGTAGCAAAACTCTGGGTCTGTCCATGCCCACAGCAAACAGAACCTGCAATAATTTCCTTTGGCACAGTGGTGAGCGTGGTCTGCAAACCCCTTCCATTTCTGTGCACCAGAATCCACACAGGAGACCAACGGGAGAGCAAACTCTGACTTTGTCCGAGCAGGTGAGCTCAGTTACAGCTGCATAGCAGGGAAACTGAGACGCAACACATGGAGCTGACACAGGATGGGTATTGATCCCAGGTAAAAAACACAGCTCCATGTTGTTCAGATGTTGCCCAGCCACAACTAAGTGTGATTCTCACAAAGATGCCTAAGCACACTCATGGTGTCTCCTTTACTAAGGGCAAAAAAAAAGGATGAAACCCAGCTCCCACTGAAGTCAGCTGGAGCTTTGGCACCGACTTAAATGAATCAGCATTTCACCCCAGAACATCTCTGTCACAGGTTAGCAAGGAGATTCAGGGGCTTTAAGCCTCTATCATCTCTGTAGTCTTCATTTGGCCAGAAGTTAGACTCAGCCTCACAAAGAACTGCACCTGCAGCATGTGGCTGGCACAACAATTTCCCACCCTGTCCCAATGACAACTCTGCAGAGACCAATTCAGTAAATTATTATTCACCAATTACACCAGTTTCTAAGGGATTTACTTGGAAAATGAATGACCTGCATCACCTCTTAGTCAAGGCACTGATGCCTCTGCTCTCAAAGCTCTTTTTCCTTTTACCAGTGTTGCATCATTCTGTGCTGCATTACTAAAGGAAAAACAATCTGCTGAACCGTTTCAGAAGAAACCCATCAACCTGCCTTGCATTCTTTCCCTTTAATGCCAGCAGGACTGCTATTGCCCATCCCCAAGGCAATATGAAGTTTACTGATGAACATTTTACCTTTAAGTATCACACAAATCTCCCATAAAACACTGCTTTAGCAGAGTCATCATCAGAGTTTCAGAATCCCAGGATTTCTCCCCCACACCTTTTTTTTCTTGTTAACTGGCCTATACAAGACAGTATTTTTTAGTCTTGTGATTTCTGGTGTCTCCTACAGAGAAGAGTGTGAGCACACTGCTATTTTTATGTTGCCTGAAGCCAAATAATTAACAATTATGTTACACTCAGCAATCATATTGTACCATCTACCTTCCAAGGGCTGTGCAAACATTAGTTGGGCTTCATAAGTGTCAGTTTTTACAATTTAAATCAGGTCATGGGTGGTTAGTACTTTGAATAGAGCCCTTTCCTCCTGCCTCCCCAAATCACAAAAATTCAGAACAGAAATATTTGAGAGATGCAATTGAGTGCTATCCAGAAAAGATGAAACAATTTCAGAATGCAAACTTTCAGAATAATAAAAAAGACTTTCATTTTAATGGAGTTATGCTGAGCCTGGTTTTGCCAATGCCATTCTTAAAAGCTTTTTGGAACAGTAAGAAGACTGTGTTTTTGTATGGGAAACCAACATCAACAAACAAAACAACATAGATTAAAACTGGTTAAACCCAACCCCCTTCCCCCCTAAAAATAGCAACATTGAGAAGAGAAGGCAATTTACTTCATTGATTGTTTTTCAGTCTACAGCTGTTCTTGTAACACTTCATGATGGCATCACTTTCTGAGCACCAAAGACAAGTTGGAGATATGCTGATACCAGCACAATCAGATGGCCTCTTTTATATGAAGTGCAAAACCAACATCTGACCCACCAACATTTTGGATAATGGTATCAGTGTAATATTAATTACTAGTAAGATCTTGTGGTTTTTTGCACTTGGGTTCTTTACAGTTCAAAATTACACAAACACAAGAATAGGAAAAATGAGTTCCTAAAAGCCCACCCACAAACCTAACCAATTTAAAATAAAGACATGTTTAGAGTTGTCACAGGAAATTTTAGGTTTTGCCTTAATTAGCAATTCAGACTGATGATAATTTATCTCTCCAGTTACTCATGTTTACTGCATAGAGCAACCTGTGCCATTCTCTGTATACCTAATGCCACACACTTCAATAAACAATGAAATGGTTAATGAAGTTGACAGTTAAGTTAATGGCATTAGATCTCCAGGCTGATACTGCAATGAGATTAATGGGGCATTTCTGATTTCTCAGAGATACAACAGCAAGCTTGCAGAAGAGTAAAAGAGCTTCATTGCAATGCTTGGTATTTGGTTTCTGGTTCTGCCTCCTGAGGACTCCATACAGTTTTAGCACTGCCAGATTTTAAACTGATGAGGGCCACAAATAAACTGGAAAAGAAGGGGATGGAAGGGTTTTTTCTTTGTGACTATACGATCAAGTTCTTGGTTGTTCCAAGGGGTTTTAATGTGAATGAGACTGAACTCCTTACAGCTGATTTTTGCTTTAATGAAAACCTGAATTCTGGAGCACAGATGGCAGTTGAAAAAAAAAAGAAGAAAAAGAAACAGCATGACAACCTACTGTAAGGCAACTCACTCCAGTCCTTGGATAAGGGTCATTTCAAAGTGTTTTCCAATACTGCTATATATTACTAACAGTTCCATTGTACCAGGAAGTGTGACGAGACTAACAAATAGCCTTTACATGAACTGAACCATTTTCAAACTGCCCCTTCAAAGGAAAATTTCTATGCAGCTGCCATTTTTTATGGTTTCTGGGGTGTGTTATAGGGCTCATTTAATTCCATCAATATAGTTATTTTATTTTATTTTATTTTATTTTATTTTATTTTATTTTATTTTATTTTATTTTATTTTATTTTATTTTATTTTATTTTATTTTATTTTATTTTATGTTATGTTATTTTATGTTATTTTATTTTATTTATTTTTTAAATTTTCTTTTACTTTTTTTTATTTTATACAAAGCTGAGTTAAAATACCAGGAACATTATTTTGCCTCTTTTGAAAATCTGAACTAAGAGGTGTGAAATTCTGCCATTCTTACTCAGTTGTTACACTTTCAAACCTAAAGAATTCAGTTTTTGCTTTGCTTCAAAAGCCAGACTTGTCTAAACCACTTGCAATCACAAAGTTTTCCAGACATGCAGGTTGGAAAACTAAAGTGCTTTTAACAGCTGTGTCCCAAGTTCAGAACAGAGGTCTCTGCGTGCCTTGTTAGCCCTGAGGAGGGAAGCAGGGACTTCAACATTTTGGCTACGTCTTCCACTGTTTGCCTTTTGCTGTCACAGCGGCTGCTGCTGCCGTTGCTGTGGATGACATCTGATGTTGACATCAGACTTTTGGGAGATGGAACAGACTTTCAATATCTGTGCTCAGTCAGTGGGAGAAAAAGCCTTCACAAGAGGCATCAAAAAAGGAGATAATCTGCTCCTCCTCCTCAACCTTCCATCACCCTCTCCTGCAAACACCGAAAAACTTCAGAGGAAAGCAGGCTAATGAGTTGACCTGGAGCCCCACTTCTAATTAATTTATGCTCTATCTTAAGGGAGCATCTCTGCAAGCACAACTGATAATGTAAATAAATCATCTGTATTTTACACAAAAGTCATATTTATTGAAGTCATTCTAAATATTGTAAGCAACAAACCACATACTGTCATTTCTTGTTTTGTGAACAGAGAAGGACTTGTAGGTGGCATGATGGTTGGAGCATAGAGATCACAAAATGGTGATTTTCAGTTCTCTGAGAAGTTAGAAAGGGGGTCAGCAAAACTGCTAACTTGGACTTCCAGAGACCAGACTGTGGCCTGTTTAAGAGCCTGATTTACAGAGCCCCTTAGGAGGCAGTCCTGAGGGACAAAGGAGTCCAGGAAAGCTGGATATTCTTCATGAAGGAAATCCTGAAGGCGCAGGAGGAGGTTGTTCCCCTGTTCCAAAAGATGAGCCAGTACAGGAGAAGAACTCGCCTGGCTGAACAAAGAGCTTGTAACTGGGAGAAAAAAGGAGAGCTTATGACCTTAGGAAGAAGGAGCAGACAACTCAGGACTACAAGTATGCTGTGAGATTATGCGGGGAAAAAATCAGAAGGGTCAAAGCCTAACTAGAACTTGATCTGGCTACTGCCACAAAAGACATAAAAAATGTTTCCAAAAATATGTCAGCAAGAAAAGGAGGGCTAAGGAGAATCTTCATTCTTTACTGAATGGGGGCGGGGGGGCAAACATAGTGACAAAGGATGAGGAAAAGGTTAACATACTTAATGTCTTCTTTGTCTCAGTTTTTAATAGCAAGACCAGTTAATCTCTTGGTACCCAGCCCCCTGAACTAGAAGATGGGAATGGAGAGCAGAATGAAACCCTCGTAATCCAAAGGGAAATGGTTAGTGACCTGCTACACTGCTTAGACAAATACAAGTTATGGGGCCAGATTGGATCCACCCAAGGATACTAAGCGAGCTGGTGGAAGTGCTCATCAAGCCACTTGTTTCCCAGCAGTCCTGGCTAACCAGGGATGTCCTGGTTGACTGGACGTTAACAAATGTAAGGCCCATCTACAAGATGTTTTGGATGAGGGATATGGGGAACTACAGGTCTGTCAGCCTGACCTCGGTGATAGGGAATGTCACTGGTTCATGACACAGCCATCATATTTACAGGATCACCAGGAGATCAGGCCCAGTCAGGATGCATTTATGAAAGGCAGGTCCTGCTTGATCAATCTGTTCTCTTTCTGTGACAT
This sequence comes from Prinia subflava, assembly GCF_021018805.1. Lineage (NCBI taxonomy): Eukaryota > Metazoa > Chordata > Aves > Passeriformes > Cisticolidae > Prinia > Prinia subflava. Next base: position 114,070,533 of record NC_086247.1, on the reverse strand, counting down.
GGAGACCCATATAATGGCTGAACAAAAAGCTGTTGTTCAGGATGTTGTCTGCTTGGACTTCAGTAATGCCTTCGACACTCTTTACCACAGGATTCTCCTGGAGAAACTGGCTGCTCGTGGCTTGGACCGGAGCATGCTTTGCTGGGAAAAAAACCAGTCTGGATGGCCAGGCCCAGAGAAAGGTGCTGCATCCAGTTGGCAGCTGGTCACAAGTGATGTTCCCCAGGGATCAGTGTTGGGGCCAGGCCTGTTTAATATCTATTGATGAGCTGGATGAGGGGATCAAGTGCATCCTCAGTCAGCTTGCAGATGACACTAAGTTGGGCAGGAGAGTTGATCTGCTGGAGGGTAAGGAGACTCTAGAGAGGGATCTGGACAGGCTGGAATGATAGCCCAAGGCCAACTGTATGAGGTCGGACAAGGTGAAGTGCTGGGTCCTGCACTTGGGTCACAACAACTCCACTGAACACTGCAGGCTTGGGAAAGAGCAGCTGGAAATCTGCCTGGTGGAAAAGAACCTGGGGGTGCTGTTGGACATCCAGCTGAACATGAGCCAATGTGTACCCAGGTGGCCAAGCAGGCCCATGGCATCCTGGCCTGTATCAGCAAAAGTGTGACAGCAGGACCAGGGCAGGGATTGTCCCCTGTGCTCAGCACTGGTGAGGCCACACCTCAAATCCTGTGTTCAGTTTTGGGCCCCTCACTGCAAGAAAGACATTGAGAAGCTGGAGTGGGTCCAGACAAAGGCAACAAAGCTGGTTCTGAAGCACAAATCCTATGAGGAGCAGCTGAGGGAGCTGGGGGTGTCCAGCACAGAGAAAAGGAGGCTCAGGGCCTTATCACTCTCTTCAGCTGCCTGAAAGGAGGGCGTAGCCTGGTGGGAGTCACACTCTTCTCCCACGTAACAAGCAATAGGACAAGAGGAAATGTCCTCAAGTTGTGCCAGGGGAGGTTTAGACTGGATATTAGAAAAAACTTCTTCACTGAAAGGTTTGCCAAGCATTGGAACAGGCTGCCCAGGAAATGGTGGTGTTTAATACCTGGGGGTATTTAAAAGATGTGTAGGTGTGGCACTTGGGGACGTGGTTGACTGGTGGACTTGGCAGTGCTGGGTTGGCAGTTGAACTTCGTGATCTTTTCCAGCCTAAATAATTCTATGACTTTATGATTCTCATTCTTTCCAACCAAAAGGCTGCCTACGTCAAAGGAAGAAAACTAACAGAAAAAAAAGTAGTGGAAGCCCTGTAACCCACTTAAGTTTGAACAAGGTAAGGGGAGAATTACCAGAAGATTATTGTCCTACACTTACTAGGTGAAAATGGGTTAAATACAGGACTTCCAGAGGAGAGAAGTTTTCAGAGAGCTTGATGTTACAATCCTTATTTCTGTTATAGAGAATCTACCTACAAGACACACACAAAGAATCAAGTAATTTGTATCTGAGTGTTGTTCAACATAGGAGCTGATAGAGTCTGATAAAGCTTTGCTTTCTCAATTATTAATCTTAACTAAAAACTGAAAAAGCACTACTATAAAACAACTGAATTTTTTAATGTTAACTTTTCTTTAATCATATTCAGTGCTAATATCATACCAAGCCTATCTGAGTTGGAGGGTTTCCCAATATTTCTGCAAAACAAAATAGACAACATAAATTCAGCAACATAAAAATGCCTAATAAGAATGAACTGAATTAGGCACAACAAGGAGTAAGAAAAAGGAGTTTTTCCAGCAATATGGTAAGCATATGTTCCATCCTTTCCAAAATGCCATTGTGCAAGCTATTTGGTGGGGTAGGCTGCTGGTTTGGTGTTGATAGCTGCAACAGATTTATTGTCCTTGAAACTTATGTCAGCTGCAGCAAAACAAAGAAGTATGTCAGTATGTTAAATGACAAATCTTTTCCCATTTTCAAAAAATGTTTCAGCACTAGTCAAAGTTTCAAGTCCTCACATATATTATATTTCTCAATTCATCTATTCCTCTTCAGTATTCACATATATTTCCAACCAGGACAGGTGCACAGTTCTGCCACAAATCACTCAGTCAAAACATTTGGCGATAAGCCAAAGAGACTACATTTTTTTTTTCCCCCCAGAGGGAAGTCTGTAGTTTCCTTTTGAGAGAGAATAGGAATGAAAGGGGAATCCCAGATATTCTTCTCCCATTAGCTCTATGCTTGGAATATTATTAACACTTTCATTTTCTCATTCCTACTCTCACCATTTGAATCTGGGTCATAACAGCATGTCTACCCTTCAGTACCCTGAGTGGGTGGTTGTTTTGGCTGGAACTAAGGCATACTTGCTTTGTGACACAGAGTGCCCTTATGGTGACACATACCTGTCCTTTTCAGTTACTTTTTATACATTGTCTTTTATTTTCAATCATCTTGTTTATTATAAAAATAGACTAGAGAGTCGAATTCATGTTATTTAGTATTCATAGTGTTTTAACAACGTGAAAGGAAAACCTATGAAATGCTTTAGTCCATTCTTTTCACAAAACTGGATTATTCCCTATAGTATCTTTTCCCTTACCAAATACATTTCTTTAGTTAAATACTTTGATACGTGCTCTAACCTCAAATACTACAGCACATGACTGAAGTCTCAGGTTCAGTCTCTAGTACTTGATTCTTAAGATTCAAAATGAAGAATCTGGAGAGCTAGAATTAAATTACAATAGCTTTTAATTCTCCTAGTGCCAGGCTGCTTATATAAAGAGAGTGTCAGACCTATAAGAACTCTTGCATGAAAAGACAAGAGGGACCAAAAGAGATACGTGAAAGTAGTCCAATCTTCAAATTTCCCTGCTAGCAGAAAAACAAAACCAAGAGCTGATACAAAAAAGGCTTAACTGATGTGGGGCAGAATGGGAGAGACACCTGAAGATTTATGCCTTTCCAAGCAAATGAGGTCTCCTATTGACTCTGCATGTGTCTCATTGCAATGCTTCTTTCTATCCTGTTTGAGGGGTGGAAAGACTCTGTGAGCAAATAATTCTGGACTTCTATAAAAGGTGCAGAGAGGTGAGATACTATTTTTCTGAACTAAAACATCTACCATTCTGAGTGTGATTCCAATGAAGATAAAGAAGAGAGATTGTTCAGCATGGTTTTGTTTTTCCCAGTTATTAAATGATCATTAAATAATTGGCAAATATTCTAAACAGCTGCTATTTTAAAAGTTCTATAAAATCAGTACCAACAACCTTCTATTTGTTTTTAGCTAACATACTGAGTAGAGGTAAATTACTTGTATATTTATATACAGTATTAAAACAATCCTAAAATTATATAAATATGTATATACTGTTTGCTTTTACTATTACTGCCACAAAACAAATGCAGGATTTGCAGCCTGGGTAATTAGCAAGAATTTGCAAGAATTTGCAAGCTGTAGAGAGAAATAATGCAGTGTTCGTTTTGTAATTTAATGTACAGGACACATTTGTGCTAAAGCTCTGTAAACTGGGCCCGTGGTCAAAAGGAGCAATTAGCACTTTGTTAGTATGCAATGATGTACTAATCTACACAGTCCCCAAAAGCAATTGTCTATTCCTCTTGCCCTCATGTACAAATTTTCTACAGTATGTACTACTCTGCCCCTAAAAATAGCCCATTACAGCACAGTTGCAGAAAAAAAAATAATCCTGTGATTACAATCTATGTATCAATTAGAATTTGTTTATTGGAAAAAAAACCCCATGTTGTTCCATTAATCCCTTTTTCTGTGCTGAGATAGCTGCATAGTCCTCTGGAAGTGTTTAACAGATGCAACTGTTCTATTAAAGATTTAGGTGACAGAATATTTCCATCTGAACTCCCTCTAACTAAACGAATCTGAACCCGCCTAACTAAAAATAAACTATTGCAAGCCACGATCTCCAGAAAAATAAGCCTGGTGCTAAAAGTGGATGGATGGTAAAAATCAGAGAAAGTATCGATAACACGGTCAACTCTGAGAGGAGTAAACCCTAAAATTCTGTGAGTGTTCCACATCCCCCTCTTGTGGCTGCTATGTAAAGGATGTGAATCTATCACAGGTACCACATAAATTAACATTCAATATAGATGGCCTTTGTGATGGTCACCAGAGATGGTTCACAGTCAAGGCTACAAAAACCGAGGAGAAAAACAAGGCAGCACACTGCCAGGAATCTGAGCGTGGTAGAGCCTTGTTGTTAAAAGCCTAGTTTTGAAGGCTATTTTCCAAAAATCAGGCTCATTGTAAGCTATACCAGCTGTGGCACCCACCAGCCAAAACTCCTTCAGCCACTAACCATTTTGGAAAATCTTGGCAATGCAATATGTGCCTACCCACTGCGGGGGCACAGGCACCCTCTCCAGCCTATTTCAGTAGCCTAGAAGCAAGCTAGTACTGCAGTTTCATATTTACCCAGCAAAACTCACAAGATATTTACCACAGGGTTACGGTTTCCAAAAAGGGTATGAACACTGAGATGTTAGCTCCCTCAGACTAATATTGAAATTTAATCCTCAAGTTAAAGGAGAAAATAAAAAAGAAAGTTCTGTGAACTGACAGCCCAGTCAGTAACTTTACAGAACGAACACTTACTCTAAATAAAAAGATATCCTTCAGAGTCACTGCCCACATAGCTGTCTTTGATATTAAGCATGAAAAGCTCTTCGGCTCTTCAGACTATGAGAAGAACAGGCACACTTTGGGATTTGACAGGAGGAAGGGAAGAACAGTGAAAAGGTTATGTATAAATAAATATCATTACCTAAACTACTTGCAACACTGCATAAACTAATATATTCCTTCTAACCTTCTGAAAGAAATAAATTAGATTAGGTTGGGATGAGACTACTTAGATAAATTTTAACATATAGAGCACCCTAGCATTACAAAATTTGTTAATGGATCTGTTACACAGCAAAATAGTTCTGCTAAGGTCATATCAACTACTTGTCCACCTCATTCAATTCCTTTTGCAAGCAGCAGTACCTGATTAATTTGATTTCCTCCATCTGTCTTTCTGTTTCCCCAGTTCAGCACTCCAGGACACCACCTTTTGCAAAGAATGCTTTAAATTTGCTTTGGAAAGAAAATATAGTAGCTTGGATATTATCCAACAGGGCTAGGCATAGAGAAAATTTCTTTGCTTGTTTGCTCCTAAGCTGCAGAAAGCTATGTGAAATATTTGTAACAGTACTGAATTACTTTTCAGTTGCTTCATTTAGCTTTCATTGTCAATGAGTTTTGTAACAGAGCAGTGGTAGGTGAGGAGTGGATAATATGTTAACAAGAAGGCTGTTCCTGTCTCTACTTAGTGTCAGCACCTGCCATTTGGGATTCTCTCCAAAATTTGTGTTTCATTTGTGAGAATACTGAAAAACAATGAAGAGACTTACTGAGAATTCTAGTTCTGCTTGTCTACACTCACTTGGCAAATTAATATAGAAGAAGAAATGAACATATGGAACTGTAAGTCATCTGCAGTAGACAGCAATAAGGTCCTGCCATAGATTCAGCATTTGAACATATTGTTTAATATTTGTGCAGCAAAATTTAAACCGATTATGTTCCAAAAATATGTTTTTAGATTTGACTTTGCTGAAAACAGTGAATTGCTCATCTGCTAAATAAGTTTATATTTAAATAATAGAACACTTTAATATATGTTGCTATCATGCTGTTATAAATATTGGAAATTATTAACACTGAGAGAGTATCAAAAATTTAAACTGTTCCACCATCTGTGCTGTTTGTTTATTTTTCACATTTCATTCAACTTGGAAAGTGAAAATAGATTAATTTTTTTCTGTTTCACCTTTGTGCATTAGCATGATGATTCAGTGTCTCTGCTACAAACGTTGCAAGGGTATATTTATCTCCAGACTGCCAAATCAAAAGATGCTGTTCTCATACAGCTAATAATAAATAAATAAATAAACAAACAAATAAATAAATAACCAAACCCCAGACACAAATTACTTAATTAAAACAACTGCACGATTTGCACATTCACATTTCACATTTTTATGTTAGTAACTTTTCCCGATATACTACAGGCAAGCCTAGGTTTACACAGCTGGTGTATATCTGATGTACTTGACAAAAGCCTTTTGCAAAAAGTTTGTCAGCTAACCAGGACAAAGGATGCCTGAAGAGTGATGATAAGGTCTTGTCTTTGGTATAGCACTCTGTGTTAATTTTACGTGACAAATGGAAGACCAATGTGAATATTTTTATAGGCCCACCTTAATGCCCTGCCCACTTGATTGTTGTAATTTAAAAGCACTAAACTCTTTAGCTCCAAAATCACTGAAGATGGAAATGAGTTTCAAGGTCCAGATTTATTGCAGAGAAGAGTGGTTCTAGCTCTGCTATCCTGCTACAATTTTGCTTTTCAGTTGGAATATCTCAGAGGCATTCTTCTTCCATATTAAAATGAAGAAAAATCTGAAAAACTGAATCCTGAATTGATGTCATGCCTCACAAAGAGAAGTCGTGTCCCAAGGCCATTTAATCCCTCACAATCTGACAGAGGAGCAATTCCTCACTGAATCACTTAAATTATGGCATAAAAATCAAAAATAAATCTGTCTGATTAGCAGCAACACTTTCTTTGTTCCATGCTCTCAGGCACAATGGCTAGAGATTGATGTCATCTCTAAGTTGGAGTAGATTCCATACCTTCCTCGTAAAATATTTTTGGAATCATGCCACAATCATCCCACATTTATTGATTCCAAGCCTGGATTCAGTAGCAAAGATCTAAGCCTGAGATGTTTGTTTTTTTCTCAAAGTAAAACAAAATGAAACGAATTTCATATAATGCAAAACTTCAGATTATTAGCATTCTCCACTTACCTCTTGGTTGTGCTTCTCCCGCAGCCATTCCACTGTAATTCAGTCATTACCTGCAGTGTTCTGAATTTCAACTGAACTTTTTAAGGCTATAGTAAAAGAGATGGAAAAAAGAGGAAAGTTAAGGCTCAAACCTCTTCTAAATGAATCATTTTTTTCTTGGCAATTTACTTTGTGTGGATTACACAGTGACCAGAGCAAGAAAAACACCACTCCACCCATGCTCCCCCAGTAACAGCACAGTCAATCAGGATAACAAGAACGACCAAGGAACTGAAAAAAAAAAAAAAAGAAAAAGAAAAAACAGTGATTTAGAAGGAACATTTGAAAACCTTTGAAAATGACAGCTTTGAATGCGATACAGAAATGAAGAACAGGTATAAACAAATTAGACTTGCCTTACATATGAACGTGACCACATAGATTTGTTTTATCCTTTCATTTGCCCTTGAATTTTGATAAGAATTCTCTTGCATGCGAATTGCCTGGGATTTGAAAGGTCTGTCACACAACATTCATGGTAGTCAGTTCCACTAATAGTTCTCCACTCCTCTTTTTCAAGTAAAAAAATCACACTTTTCAGAGACATAATTTTCTAATTCATTTTCTCAGGGGGGATTAAAATGTTAAATCCTTTATTCCTTAGCTTTGATGAGTCTGGAATGGATTGTGAATATGATATTGCAAATTGGCAGAAAGCTGTTGTTTTGTCCGAATTTTTGAATCAGTCTCTCTCAAAGAGTCTAATCAAACCTGTCACTCTTATGAAGACTGACATGGCCAACAAGTGTGCTGCTGAAATGCAACCTGCCAGACTTAGCAACTCCTGCCACGAACGCAGTTGAAAACCTGGATTTTCTATTGATCCCAACTTGGTTTTGTTATAAGGTGACTTCTGTAGCTAGACCCCATCAATATTTCTGTCAGAAAGGTTACTGCATGTGTTGTTCGTGTTCAATTTACAAAATGTTGAAGTGACAATGATGGGGTTATTTGAACATTTATTGTTGAACAGTGAGAAACAATGTATTTGCTGATGTCAAGGAAGAGTTCAGACATCAGCAAGTGCAGAAGTGATTTATCTATCCTTCCACAAGCCCTTGGAAAACCCTTTTTCATCTGTAGCTCAAAAGAGCCTTAGGCTCAAAAATGGATGGTCAAATACTCTCTGATTCAGAAGTAAGGTGTGCCTTACTGTGATTCATACTACAAAATGAGTCATTTTCATTTTCTTCCTCTCCAAGGGTATGGCTTGCGAACACATATTCCCTTGTTCCCTCTCTCCTCTCTATGAATGTTGCACTTTCCCTGCTGCATTCAGCAGCATAGCTTACATTCAGATCACAGCTGGTCATTTCAGGGCACTGGGAAGATTCGGAATCCTCCACCCAAAACTAATGGTTAGATTTTTAAAATAAATATGAGAATTAGGCAAGCAGGGGTTAATGAGTTTAGGGGGGATGAACAGCTAACTCACTTCACCTTCAGTAGTAATCTAAGACTGGAATTTGGGAAATTTTTCTCAGGCAGTACCCAGTAGGGAGTTCTGTCTGAATAGGGATGTCAGGACTGTATCTTTACAATGCCATCCTTTACTAAATCTGAATAGTATCAGACCTGTTCCAAGGGCTTTGCTACATTACATTCCCTTAATATAAGTAAGCAAGAACAAAGGAATCTACATAAAGTGCACAGAATAAATTCAAAAAGAACAGTACCTCAGCAAGTATCTGTGGGTATGAAGGATATAATAATAATATTAAATAAGTAAGTGTTTCCTAATCAATCCAGTCAAGTACCTAGTAAAAGAAAAAAAAAAAAAAAGGAAAAAGAAAAAAAGAAAAATCTCCTTTTTTTTTTTCCTCAGCTATGGTGGTGCAGCACCTGCCATTAGCTGTGGTGGTTCCTATTTTCATATTGTCTGACAGTAGCAGTTGGACTGAGCCAGAGCCAGTGAGGCCGAGAGGCAGACTCCCTGCTTCCACAAAGCTGAATTTAATAAGATGAGAACAGTATGCCAAGATGGTGAACTCCCTCCCTAGCACTTATCATGACACTAGTCACTCAGCAGGGCCCTTATTGCAGCAGTAATCTGGGTGAGCCTGGCAGAGCATCCTGCTTACAAGTTCAATATAATAGAACAGCAGGGCACTGGAGGCCTGGCAGAAAAGCTTAGCAAAGTTAAAGCCTATTACACTATGCTTGAAAAAAATGGCTCTCAAAATATTATATGCCGAGCAAAAAATCTGGGCATTCCAAATGCAGTGACATACTAAGCCTCCTCTATAATGGTGCACTCATTAGTCTATAGACACAAGCAACATGGATTTAAAAGTCCATAACCTGAATGGAAATGGATATGCAAATTCATCCTTTCCTTCTGCTTGGCTTGAATTTAATAGGCAGGACTAGAGCATAATATATAGACAGCGAAAACAAAACTTGAATCTGCTCTGAGCTGCTGAAAGTTGCTGAAGTTAGAAAATCCCTGCTTTGCATTTTATCTCCTTTATATTAAAAAAAAATTGGAAGTAATTACCCATCTCACTTGTATATACTGGGATGTGAACATGAAATATCAACCCGCAAAAGACCTGTGGAAAGGAAGCTGTATCAGACACATCTTTAATGTAGCAACATATGACCACATGCCCAATAGCATTTAAATTAAAGAAGAATAAACATTTAAGTGTGAGCTGCTCACAGTGGTATCATAAATCAGACTATATTTTCCATTGGACTATTACTTATATGATTTTAAGTCCATTTTACTACTCTATTTTTTAGCCTCAGTGGTGCTATTATTGTATAGACTTGAAATTAATCAGGAATGTGCCGATATTACCTTGAAACATGTTCCTTAATTTGAACGGCATTTTGAAAAGAGAATTTTACTTTTTAGGAATTGCCAGAAAAGTCTTTCCATCTGGTAAAAAGACCATAATGAGAAACTCCTCTGAAATGAATTGTAAAATGACAAAACAGATAAAAAGAGATGGAAAAAGAAGAGGAAGGCATATACTACTCTGGATAAACATCATTTCTTGTGGGAAGATAAGCATGTAACCTGGCTATTTTTCAAAGTCATTTAGGTCTTCTTTTGCCTGAACACAATCCTTGAAGCCATATGACAGCACCAGAAGAGCTAGTGTCTCCTGTGGTTTCTGCACCATGTAGATATATCTGTACATATATCCCATATACAATAGAACTGCATATCTTTCCAGCTGGAAGGAACCTCAAGAGGTCTCCAGTCCAACACCTTGCTCAAAAGAGGATCAACACAGCATTCAGAGGATGTTGCTCTGGACTTTGCCCAGCTAGGGTCTTCAAAACCTCCAAACACAGAGATTCCATAATTTCTTTGGGCCCTTCTTTCAATGCTCAGTTATTCTCACAGTGGAACATTCTTTCCTTATTTCCTATAAGCTATAACCTTTCCTATTTCAATTTACAGCTCTCATTCACCCACTGTGCTCCTTAGCAAAGAAAACGTGTTTGCCTTCTTAAAAAACACCTTCTAGGTATCAGAAAGGTGCTACCAGATGCCCCACACCTTCCCTAAACAGTCTTGCTCTCTAAAGAAGCACAGTCCCTTCAGGTTCTTCTGACAAGTCACGTGCTGCAGCCTCCTGACAATCTTGGTAGCTCTCTGCTAGACTTGCTGATGTTTACCAACATCTTCCTTGTACTGGAGGGCCCAAAACTGAAGGCAGCCTCAAAAAGTGGCAGAGAGTAATAATCACACTTGGATCTAGTGGCTACACTCCTGCTGAAATCTCCCAATGCACTTAGACTACTGCCTACCAGGACCTGCAGGTCCTTTCCAGAATCTTTCAGTGCTAGTGTGGCAATCTGTATGAAGAAGGGTTGGTGATCTGGTGGCTTCCTTGAGTTACTTAAAGAAAACTTAATCTATTTCCCAATATTGACTACATTTATAGCAGATTCCCACTACAGTGTTGCTTTTACCAGCCTCTCCTCTGATCATGACTCACAAGTCCTCAATCACCCCACCTACTGTTCCACGAAAGAGCTCAATACATCCAGGCTGCTTCCTTGCATAGATAGCATCCCTCTTCCTTGTCCTTGCTGCCTGCTGTTCCTAAAGAATTTGTGTGTTCCTTACAATGCAGAGATCCTGCCACATCTGAGTTATTTTTATGCTGCCTTAGTTCTGCACCTGCTCACATAGATCCACCTCCTCCTGTGTGCTTCCCGGACTGTGTGCATTTGTGCACAAACACTTGAGGCAAACCTTCTTTTAACTTGTCTTATCCTTCCTGAGGGCTCTCTTGCTCCTGTCACCCTGTCCCATGTATTTACTGCCCTGACTGCTCTTCCCTCACTTATCTGCAAGCTGTCATCACCATTCCCTGACGTACCTGGTTTAAAGCCTGTTGGCAAAGATCATATGTGTGGATATTTTGGATACTCTAGGGCACCTCAAATGGAAAGTACTTGCATTTAGACAGTTAAATCCTGCCTTTAGTGTCTTAGTCCAAGACTTACAACTGCTTCTGTCTGGTCATGTCTACTTCTCATCTCATCCTTCCACTCTGTACCATTTCACTGACCATTTAAATAGAGGAACAGACCTAGGTGTCCTTTATATAAATGCAGAGAAAGAATATTTCAGATGCAGATTTAAGGGCTGTTTTTGAGAAAAGGCCTTCCTGAGTGAAAAAAATTTACTTCTTATAATCACCCAACAGAATCCAGCTAAGAAGTACTCAAGTTTCAGTGGAAACATAGCAAAACCAGCTAAAATATTCCTACCTTAGCACAAGGGCCAACAATATTTGTCACATGTAATAAACACAGGAGTTAGCAGGATTTTAGGTAACACAGAGTCTGTAGTCAAGGTGCCTGAGTGCACTAATAGCCAAAATAACCCTGGGCTGCTTCAGCTGGAGTCTCCACACACACACACACAGAGGTCCAGAAGATTTACTCAAGCTCAGCTCTGAGTGTTTGCTTTTTTCCTAAGTTTCTCTGGAGGAGTGTTGGTTTTCAGTTCTGCTGCTGCTGTGCCCCTGCCCGTCAATGCACCCAACTGACCCTATGAACTGCGTTCCCAGCTTGAATCTGGGGCCTGCCCAGCAATTGCTGGACCTGACTCTGACCTGCAGACTCACTTCCTGGCTTGACCTCAGACCTGCTTCACCATCATGAACTTGCCCGGTGATTTCAACTTTTGGTTGGGCCTGGCTACCACCTCTGGGCCTGCCCTGCTCAGGGTGGCCCCCGGCTGACAAGACCCCTGCCCTGCTGACCCCTGGCTCCATTCTGCTTAGGGGCCCTCTGGCCCTTGCTGGCCCCTGATGAAAACTGTAAAAATGGTTAATGCATGCTATTGGGAGGTAAGCATGTAGTCAAAGCATTACTGTGAAAACAGCACAGGCAGCACTTGGAATTTTACTGCAGAAGAGAAGCTTTCAAAAACATTACTTGTTTCCTTCCCTACAGTTCAAGGCTGCTGGCTAACTTTAATATGTATTGATCTCTCTATTACCTTTGAAACCTCTACTTAAGTACGAGTTTTCTTGCCTCAGACCCTCTCTGCAGTACCTTGTTATATTCTGTCATGTTGTTATGATAAGTGACAGTCTCCTAATTGAAGTACTTTAATTGAGTGTTGGCACACTTGACTGTTTTCCACTTGGAAAAGGATGCTTTGTGTATTTTGTGCAAAATGTTAATAGTTCACTTAACCCAGAGAGGACATTTTGTATTATAAATTACAACCCATCATCATTCTTTAGATTTGTGACACTTCTGTGTAGACAACAGAACAGAGAGTAGTTTGATTTTTTCTGTATCCTGTCCCCACAGCAAACACGCTGGAGAGCTGAAGTTATGCATGGTGTCTCACGACCCCTGCACACTGTAAAGACCATTCATACCTGTAGTTCATCTGAAAGGGTTCCAAGTTTAGCATAAGGTTAAAAAAATAATAATACAACCCCTTTATAAAATGATCAATATTAATTCTGCCCTGCAGTATGTTTTGGGATAACTATTAAATGAAGTTCTTTGGATATCTCTAGCTGTAAATTACGTGGAACTTATTTGTAAATACACTGGCACTGGGAATTTGGATTACTTTTTTTTCCATTGTCATTTTGAAGTATACAAACTTTCGTTCCTCACTAGTAAGTGAGCTTTTATTAACTGATAATCCACATCAGCAAAAAAACCTCCTGGCTAAGAACAGACAACTTCATGTGAATAAACCTAAGAGCCTTAGAGAACAGCAGTGTCCCAGAACAATTTTCAGGGCCTGTGGGCATGACTTGCATGGATTGAAGCAGCTACAACTTTAATTTCAACAGAACCTCAGTGAAAAGGCATTGAAAGAAGCCCTTTGCTTTGTGGGAAAGCCTCTGGAGTTAGAAAGCCAGGATACCACTGATGTTCTCCTGCGCATATCCAATGTCTTGAGCAAGAAGAATAGGTACAGAGCACTGCCAAATCTTACCAAAGAAGAATTTTTTGCTCTTCTAAGTCTCATTTTGGGCAACTGGTTTTAGTTTTGTAAATTATCATCTAACAATGAAACATTCCCAGGCAAATGATATGTTCAGGACAGCGTTAAATGCTCTTGGTAGAATTTGGATTATCTTGTTAATATTAGGTTAGTATTCAACCATTTCAGTGTCATAAGAAGGATAGATAATATTTTCAAATTGTTTTATTGCTGAAGCCAAAATTGGTGATTAAACTTTTCAAATAAGCTTTTAACATCACTGGACATCAGGAGTATTGCAGAAACCATTGGCAATGCAGTTTCATGAAAGAAGAAATTCCTTTGGATATTCTAACTGGTGGGACCAGTATAGTTGTTGCAAGGAAAGGAACAAATGAAAGCAACCCTGGAACAGAAAGCATCATGTAGGCAGTGTTATATAAAGCTGAGTGTGCCACTTGGCTTGTGCTATAGCAGCTGTTACTCAAAACCATATGGGAATTTCTGAAGACAACTTTTATTCTGAAGTTCTTCATCTGACTTAGCAGACATGAATACACAGTAATGAGCATGTATATTCTTGATGAAATTTCAAGAAAAAGGAGTTCCAACATTCTGAAAGCAAAGGCTTAAGGCCTTTGCATATTGGATATCTCTTAACTTACATACTTACAACAAATCAAATAAATGTTTTATTTTGTGGGAACAGATGGCTAACACCTCACAGACTAAAACACCAGCTGCCAATTTGTTTGTTGGTGTTTGGCTTTAAGTTATTGCACGCACTGGGAGACAAAGAATAAACTTTTAATTTATGTCAAATTTATTATTTCATGATTTGAATTTTAGTCAACTTCACATTGAGTGGAGCAACAACTTGAGGCAAATCCTCGTGCTGTTCTCTTAAGAAATATTTTCCTACGTGTATTATGCCACCATTTTGATGTGAAAGATAGACAGTCATGCTTAAAAAAGTCCAGTACTCCTTGAGTTCCAAAAATCAGTGCCAGAGGAGTAGCTGATTGTGATTTGCTTTTGAAGATGCCTTCAGGTTTTTTTTTTGTTGATATCTATTTCCAGCAACTATTCCAGTTGTACATGCAGTACACTGTAACTATACTTACACATTCCTCAACTGTGTCCAATGACATAAAAGGCCAAGATTCATCATTATTGATTTAGAATGCCATAGTCTAAAGCAACTATGGCATAGTCTATGTCAATATCACATCTGAAGGAATAGCAATATATTTTTTTTTTCAAGACAAAATAAATATATTCTACTTGAACAGATTTTTAAGTGTTATGCAATGGATAGACTGGATGTGGTGCATACTAAGCCAACAATTGCAACTGACTCTAAACCCCTTTTTTACCAAATGTTGGCACTGAAAGTTTAAGCTATTATTGTTATTTGTACTCAGAGGTAGTTTAGATATGGGGGAATAATTAATTCTCTTTTAAAAGAGAATTGAAGTGCCTTTTGCATGGCTTATGTAAAAATAACTTGGTATATCGTACCATTTAAAGTTACTTAAATTTTTTAAAAAATTTATAGTGTCTGATAATAGTAACTACGGAACTGCTTGCACAAATGCTGTTTATAGTATGATTCTAGTTGTTATAGCTTCTAAGTGCTAAATTCTAAATTCTAAATGCTGTTATAGTATGATCCTGTTTTCACTGATAGTGAAAACCGGATATCCACAAAACGGATTCTACTAATCAGAAATAAACTGATTTGCTGAACTGCACTGGGTAAACCCAGTTTACTGTTGGGTAAACCACGTAAGAAAGAAAATCAGTTGCTTGACTTGAATGTCAGATTTAGAAAACAAACAAAAGGGTTGGTGTACCCAAAAAAATGGATTATCTAAAAAAATTATTATTCTGTGTACATCGTATATCTAAATTCCTTTTAAAACATGACAATTAATTCAGGAAGGAAATAATTAATAATCGGAACATTAACAGCCCCAGTTCTAAATAAAAATAATAAAAGAGATTAATGGGGTTTATTTCAGGACAAAGAGATCTTAATTTCTTCTTGCCCAAGAATGATTGTGAACCTGTAGCTGAGGCTTTTGTAGGACAAAACTAACTTTTAAAGTAGCTACATGTCAGAAGTTGGTGGTTAATTGTTTTATTGGTTTTGGTTTGGTATTTTTTTTAGGTTCAGTCACTGGTTTTAGTTCATTCAGGAATGCAAGCTAAGTCATCAATATTATTTTGCTTTTTCTCTCTATCTGGGAGACACCCGAAACTCAGTCCTTTCACTTGAGAACATTAAAATGATCAATGAAAGTCCTACATTAGATTCCTGTAAACAAAAATCCATAAATCCAGTGTTGCCTGCTGAAATGGGATCTGATAATATGATTTGAGGGAGTCTAATCAGGACATTTTAGGTTTTATTTATCCCATATTATAATATTCAGATCAACACTGAGTACAATTTCTCACTGTAGACTACACACAATGCCTATTTGTCAGATTTTAGAATGTACTGAATATGTAATTTTATATTTTCCTTCTAACAGCATTTTCAACAAGATACTAGACCACTTCTAGTTCCATCTCATGATTTTCCTTCTGTTAGCTGGCTGATTTAAATCTCAGCTCTGTCTTAAAAGTTAAACTGGTCCCTCCAAATATGAAAAGGCTTTTTATTGGAAGAGCTACTTGATGCTTGTTTTTCTGAAAACAAAAGAATGGCACTAAATGAAAGTGTGCTTGTATATTTGATTCCAATGTTGCACAGAGCAGGTGAGAAGCGAGACAAGTGAGCCACGTTCAAACTTACACACTCTGCTGTCTGAGGGTAGTGGGACTGATCTGTGTGGATTTACACAGTTAGTGTAAATTACAGCTGGTCTGACCTGCAGTCACTTTCATGCCTGTCTGTGCTTTGTGCTACTGATAAGGAGCTGCTCAACTGCTGTAAGCCCTTGACCTTTCACTTGTCTAAAGTGGTAAGTGTGAAATTTGTGACCAGCTATACTTTGGTGCAATTTCAGAGCACATCAAGATGATAGCAGGAGATGGATGAATTGAACTGGATAGCGTAAGAGCCACCATTACAGACTGATATAAGATCTTTAGAGAGAGGTTTATCTTCATTTTATGCAGCATCAATATTGTTTAATGTTTCCTATTGTAATAAAATGATACTTATAAAAAGGATTTCAATTTCAGATGTTTATATTTTACTCTAAAAAAGAATTTAACAAAAACAAACTCACCAAATAAAGCCAACTTACCCTTTCTACAACTTCTTCTGTGGTCAGCAAATTAAAATGGATAGGAACTTGTGAATGCGAGCTTGGCTTTACATATTTACAAAGGTGTAAATGTCTCTGACTTAGTATCTCTGTCTATGACTTCACATTATGAAAACAAATTATCATCATCTCAAAGTAAGCCAATACTAGGAAAGATTCAAATCTCCATAACAATTTTCTGGTGGAATCACACTTAACTATTGTCCATTCCTTGCTATGGATAGAAGGCCACAGGTCAAGAATATTTGTGGATGGTACACCAGAGACTTTTCTTGTTTGATCTCGGCTCGTGGTGGGACCCAGCCATCACCTCTGTGCCTGCCCTGCTCTGCTGCCATGGGCAGTGGGACAGACCCTGCCTGACAAGGTCCTTGCTCTCCTGGCCTGCAGTACCCCGGTCACTGCTGCACTCCGGCAGCTGGAATGTGATGTCATTAAAGTTTTAAATCCATCATAAAATTAATGAATAACTAGTTAATAAGAAAATTTAATTTCTGATTCAGTGGACCAGTGGCAGTATTTCTTGATTAATTCTAAGGGGAAAAAGAGCCAGTTCTGGGCTCTTCAGTAGAAGAGGGACATGGTGCTCCTGGAGTGGGTCTAGGGGAGGGTGACAAATTTGATTATGGGAGTGGAACACCTCTCTTAGGAGGAAAGGCTGAGGGAGCTGGGCCTGTTCAGTCTCAAGAAGAGATGGCTGAGACAGGACCTCATCAGTGTCTGCCAGTATCTAAAGGGAAGGTGCCAAGAGGATGGAGCCAGGCTCTTCTTGGTGGTGCCCAGCAACAGCACAAGAAACGATGAGCAGAAACCAATGCATGAGAAGTTCCTTCTAAACATGAGGAAGAACATCTTTACTGTGCAGGTGACTGAGCACTGGAACAGATAACCCTGAGAGGAGTGGAATGTCCCTCACTAGAGATGTTCAAGAACCTTCTCGATACAATCCTGGGCAACGTGCTCTAGGACGGCCCTGACCAAGCAGTGAGGTCGGACCACTGAGGCGCCTTTCAACCTGGCCCATTCTGTGATTCTGTGAAAAAAGTAGCCTCACAAAAAGAGCTTTATTGAAGATGTTCTGAGGTATTGAAGGCCTCTGTTCACACACTTTTAATTGGGAAAATGAAATTTGTCAATGAGGTACCACAGAGAGGTATTTTATGCTGCAATATTAAACTACTCTTCTATATATTAGGTGTTCAAAATTCATTACTTACATCTCTGCAAAAGATAGTAGGGCTGCTCATTCCAACTGGAGAGTGTACACAAGTTCTGCTGTCACTGGTGGAATTGTATCCAAGTCATATCCTTGTTTAGCAGTCTGTTGTTTCAAAGACAGTAATTGGCACATTTCTTATTGTTCCTAAAATCCCACTAATATAGTATCTGAAAGATCATTAGAGGAAATCAGAAAGCAAATTTTCAAATCAGTGCATAATATGCATACTAAAATTAGCCATGTAAATAAAGGTCAAGCATGACTCAGTCTTAGCAGTAGATATTATGTTGCCACTGTGTTGAACTGATTTTATAATTGAGGTTTTTTTATGGTTCTAAATGTGTATGTTTAATTCCAATAAGAATGCTGGAGTGACTGTCAGTCAAGATAATATATGAAAAGTATAGATCAGACTGACCCAAACAAACAGTCAATGGCTTAGAATCATGAATGTTCATGAGTATCTTGGATCTATGCTATTGCTTGGACTAATTTACCCATTTATTCACTCTTCTAAATTATGTATAAAGAACATTTGGATGTAAGCTCAGATAGAAGATGCTACTTAAAAAATCCCTCCATATCAACTGAGTTTTTAATATATCAGAAAGACTGATGAATATGAAAAGCTTAGTTTTGACAACCTGGAAAAAACAAGGTTAAATGCAACTCCAAATATGGCTTAGAATGGAAGATTATGACAATTGTAAAAAATATGCTTTTAAAAGAAAAAATACTGAATATTTAATACTGCAAATACATAGTATGCAGAATTATGCCTGAGGGCTCTTTTGCTATGTTGAGTGGATTTAATTTAATTTTAGAAGGACTGAAAAAATAGTATACAGTACACACTTTTCCAATCTGCCAAGTTTTTGTTATTGTTGTAGAAAAGCAGAAGGGAGACTGCACGACTAATGAGAAAAACCTAAAAAATAATTTAAATAGGAGCACAGTAATATGATGTCCACTTTGCAAGCAGCACAGCAGAGAGAACTGCTACACTGAGAGTAGAAGGTGTTTGATTCACACAAATATTTTTACTGACACAAGAGAGAAAATCATTATCATCAAGCCTGATTGTAGTGAGGTACTGTGAAACAAATATTAAATTAACTTTTCATTTAACACTATAAATAAATTTTAAACACTTTGCTGTATTGGAAGTTAAAAAAACCCAACCCCCAAACCAAACATACAAGGAAATCAACCAAAACAAAAACCCAAGACCCCTCAATGAAGAAGCTTTGCTGAAGTCATGTGTTTTGGTTAAAGTTTGTAATTTTTAGTGGTCTAGTAATTCAACTTGCACCAATGTTTTAATGCTATCTCCATCTGAGTTAAGTGTTTAAAAACTTAATGGGCTATAGAAAGCTGGAAACAATTTAGTGAATACTTTCTGTAAGAATCAGCATTAAAAACCCCTTATTTATACTCTGTAGACTATTGCTTATACAATAATATCTTCTGTAAATATAAAACATTATGCTTGTACCAACACAGGAGGTAGATCAAGGCATTTGTTAGGAATATTGAAAAAATGTAACTCTTCTCAGAGTTGTACCCTTTTCCTTCTGTCATGCATGTTTGCAGCCAGTCTTAGCTGAACTGCAATACCACTAGTGCCTGGTTTCACTGAGACTTACTCTGTGTAATTTATATGCTGCTAAATGCATTCAATAAATATTGGCTGGTCACCCAGTTAACCTGCATTTGCTTTACTCGTGCAACAGAACTGGAATGACTGGACATACCGAAAATGATATTGTGTAATATAAGATCTACAATAGTTTGGAAATACACAAAACTTTGTACGTCCTCATAACAAAATTTGAGGGACTTCATAGAATACAAAGATTTCCCAGTGTATCCAGTCAATCCTTTGGAATCTATGTAAATATTTACATATTATATTTGTTTCACCATGAAACCAGATAAAGAAGGATATTGATTATATCCTAGCATTCTTAACAAGGTAATAGGACCATTTCTCTTCAGCATGCTTTGAAAGTCAAATATTTTGACACTTCATAATTTTTAAATTATCCATTATGAAGGTATTAATTAGTCCATTGCTTCATCAAATACAACTAGCTATTTGTACAAGCCTAGATAAACATCTAATTCTGTATTCATAAATAAAAGGATTATATATATGTCAGTGAAGTGCTGTATGTAACCTGCTATTGTGTCATGTAACCCTTGGGGCATTTTCCTTTACGTTCACAGTCAGATTTTGATGTAGAAGTGAACTGCATGTATGATTCAAATGGGCTCCAGGCAGATGCTCAGATTTTTTCTGAAAACATATAAAGGCTTCAGGGAAACATCTTCCTTTGGTGATCATAAAAGCACCACTTGCATATTTCCATATGGAATAGCCTTAGAACCTTGTTCACAAACATAGGGGAGAACTGAGAAGCAAATGTGAGTGGTTCTGGCACCCTAAGGATGTTGGAGATAATAACTGTGAGGAGAAGGTTCTCGTGTACATCGCAATGTGCTACAAATAATGGAAGATATCTTACTATTCTTAAATGTTTGGCAGTGCTTGTTCTGGTCTGTTATAAAGCTAGATATTAATTTTGGACTTGATAGATCTTGATATTACCTGCATAATTGACAATCACCTGTAATTACAAGTTATAAATGCTTTGGTCTAAAGCATTTATATAGAAACAAAATATAGCATATATACTTATAAAATAATAGTATTAGTAAGGTAATGGATGGTAGTACTTATTAATTTGAAACTCTTGGTGGTTTCATAGCTGCTTTATGAGAAAATCACTGCCTTTGCAAAATTATATTAGGAAGTTAATCTTATCATCACATCATAACCACTACTAACTAAAAGCTGGTTATGTTCATCTAAATTTTCATTTAAGTAATAGTGATGGTGAGCAAAAGGTGGGAGACAGTCCTTTTTAAACCAGCATCCAAAACCATTGATAAATGGAGCTGCATTCAAGTATCTTTTTCCACCAAGATCCACGGTCCGTATAAATGGAAGTGACACATTTTTTGTTTGTATTGCTGACATTCAAATTTGTTTTTTCAGTTTTGCAGGGTCTTTCTTCTATAAAATTTGGTTAGACACAGTTGTCATTTTCTGTGCATCCCCTGCCTTGTTAATTCCAGGGTGGTTTGCATTTCAGATTTTGTGATGGGATGTTGCTTAGTTTTCCTTCTGTTTCCTTTTTCTCCCTCCCTGCTATTCTCTTCAGAGATAGAGAGTCCATCATACATCCATGTACTTCAGGTAAGGCATTTTACTCATCAGTAAATTCTAGTTTAGAGGCCTAATTGAACTCTTCATGGTCTTTCTATCATGTACTCTATGCAACAAAGCAATTTCAAAGTCTGTAAATACATTCTACTACCTGCATCCACCACATGATGCTCAGGACAACCCTTCCCTTGGAACATGACTACTTTTAAAAATTGACTTTCTTTGCCAGACCTTTCATGTGTGATGTTGAATAATGTTTTTTCTATGCCTCCTAACAGTATTGCAACACCAGTTCTGTCTTCTGAATTTCTCTCTTAACCTTTTCTCTAGGTGTGCTACATGTTTCAACCCTTTACATTATTTCCCCTTGTCTACCCATCTGCTTATTTTAGCTGCTTCTTCCTCTCTGCTGGATTCTGTACAGACTTCCCATCCCCCTTGTCCACTCCTTTAAACTCTCCCCCATAGCTCTGTCTATCCTCTCAGTTGGTGCATTTGTGACCCTTCTGTTCAGATGGAACCCGTCCCACCTATATAGGCTCCATCTGTTCGAAAATGTCCCACAAACCTAAAAGGGGACAGAGGAAGTTCTCCTCTACAGAATTGACGTCACTAGGTGGAATTCTCCTGGGGTTCTGGCCCCTGAGCATCAGTAGCATCTACGAAGAATAAAAAGGCTTCTTGCTGAAAGGAATTCCTGGGAACAATGTTACATTACCTACCTATTGCACATATATTTCCCAGGACCTGCTCCAAAGTCTAAGTCACTGGGGATTTTCCACTGATCTCACTGGATTTTGGATCAAGTCTTCATTCCAGAAATACATGTGTTCAAAGGACAGGTTTAAAAAATAGCAACTTTTGCCAAGACAAGGGTTTTTAACAACTCCAAAGCAATTCTCTTTACTCAGAAAACTATGGAAACTAAGAAAATAAAATATTACAGAGATACCTCTTTTGGAAAGTATTCCTACCAATATTTCTATGTATATTGAGACTTAGTGAAAATAAATCTCATAGATATGATGCAACCTTTTGTTGGTGAAATGATTCTTTTGGTCATTCTCCAAATGTTGCTCAATATCTGCAGTATGTAAAGTATTAAAATCTCCTTGAGATCTGCTTCAAGGGACAAGAAAAGCTGGAAACAGATAAAAGGAAAAAAATCCCTATAAATGGAACCTGCTTTCAGCACTGATAAAATCTGTGATTTTTTTTTCTTTATAGCCTAAGGAGAAAAGTTGTATAAGTCTATTATGTGAAGCAAATATTTTGCTGTTCAAAATAAATCAGGACTGAAATCTGAAAATTTAAATATTGCCAATGAATAAAAGTAAAAGTGGAGAGAAAACTACAATTAATTCTTGGCAATTATTACTCTACTCAGTTGCTGAGGTGCATTTAAAAATGGTTAAAAGACAAGTACCTCTATACTTTATTTTTGAAAAAGGTTCCTTGCAATGATGGTCTCTCCCAGCTTTTTGCAAGGTACAGTAGCTGCAGCTTTGTTTATCTGGCCCCTACACAATATTGTCAGGATGCATTTCCATTTTCCAAGTGACTGCTGCCACTGTGCCACAATCTGTGCTCATTTCTCGAGCAGCTAAACCCTTTGACACTGTGGTTTTTAATTAAAATTACATTAAACTTAATCAGCCAGAAAGAGGCTGCTGTAGAAGGCAGGTTTGATTGCAACCTGCAAAGGGCGCTGGGGCTGCCAACTCGCTAAAGATGTGCCGGCAGATGCCAAGCTGCTCGTGTGAGCCCCATGGTCACAAAAATGCTATGAGAGGTCAGTTCTGTCTTCACTTTTTTCTAGCACTGTCACCAAACTATAATGCATGACAGCTCTTGATAAAGCTCGAGGAAGAGAAAGAAATACTTTGCTAATACAGAAAATGTACTCTATTCTTTTCTCTAAGAAATGAGGGTCACAGGAAAGACACATTTGAAAAATGTTATGTGGTAAATCCTGCAAATGATAGCGCTGTACATCTACTCACACTTTTAAGAATCACAATATATGCAAGGGGTTATGATATTGGGCCTTGTGATATAAATAGTCCCTCATTCCCTCAAGATTTTTCCTAGAGTTTCTTTATTTTTTTGTTCTTGTTTGTCTTGTTACTCTTGAAGGGAGTAATAAACGAATGAGCAGGCCTAAGAGTACTAGATGACAATCAATTTCTTTGTAGAACTAAGACTGATATCACTAGCACAAATTAATAATTTTTATCTGAAAATAAATTAAAGGTTAAAATAGAGCTTTGGAATACCATTTATAACATTTTTAGCTGTTGTTCAACAGCAGCCCAGAGCAACTCTAGAGCTTCTTGTGTTGATCACTGAAGGAGAGTTACATATAAGGATATTATTATTTATACTATTTTAATATGTACAAAACTTAAACCAGCTGTCTCTGTTATCCCCTCCTCCCCTCTGCTTCTCTCTCCACTATGTCTATTGTTTAGATCTGAACAAATGCACAATGAATAGGAAAGGTCCCAGTGACAGGATTGAGAAGTCTCTGAAACCTATTCCTATCTTCTTGAGTTCTGGATTTTACACTCATAATCTAGAGGGTCATGATGGTTACAACAATCATGTTTCATGTCTGAAACTGTCCAATCTTCAAAAATTATATTGTTTTGAAATTTTGTACAGGAAGAGTTAAAAAATGTGCAGGATCCTTTTGGCTTCTGTTATATTGTATTAGACCCACTAACAAGGCTTCTGAAAGCTTCTAGACAAGATCTTAATGTTTAACTGTATTTTGTATTTCCTTATGCAGACTATTTCATCCTTCTATCTGCAACTAGTTGTTCAGCAATCACTGGATTTTTGCTGAGATAACTTGATTCATTTTATGTGTTCAAGGAAACACATAACTACTGCGATCTCACGATTAACCAGAATGTGATGTTTCACACAGTTTTCAATTGTGTATGCCTGGAAATGTGTGTACAGAAACCTGGAAAATCAGGAACAAATTGGTCAAATTGAGGGAAACAGGGAACAGCGAGATGAGACATTTGATGAAATCTGAGTCTAGCAGATTTAAAATTAGTGAGGGGAGACATCTGAAAAGAGAAAGAGAGATCAGGAAGGTTTCCCAGTGATATAAGTGGTAGGATAACAAAGTTATTTTCTTACTTCATAATCAGACATATTAAATACAGTGAATAGCAGTTACTGTGTTAGGATCTATTATAAACTATCAGAAAACAAATATCTTAACACTCATAAATTAGGAATAACACTAAGGCAATGAAATCAGATTGTTCTAGGAGAAATAGGAATGCCTCTTTCTCATCTGTTCACTCAATGAGAAAAAAAGAGCAAAGCACTTCATGCTTGCTAATTACATTTGGTAGAGGAAGCAATAAAATATATCAGAAAAATTAAACTTATCTTGTGTGACACAAAAGCATAAAACAGAAATTATGGAAGTAGGAAACAATTTTTAAAGAAACAATTTTAATCTGGATTTTTTTTTTTAAATTTTTATTTTTTTGGGGTGGGTATAGGGATTTGTGGACAAAAAAAAATAAGCTGTGATATTGCCATCATATTATGTCTCAAGGTACTGGGAAACATTTTCTTCTCCCTTATTCTTGCAATCTCCCCTGTAATTTCCTCTATTTTTTTGCCACATTATATATACAATTTTTATATTTTTGAGTGTTTGTTTTGTGCCTTGGAACTATTCCTGTAACTCCAGCTTTTCTAATCATTTCCCATGACTAAGCTTCAGCCCTGAAATGAAGAGATGAAATGTGGAAAGAACTACAACAGCAAACATCCCTCTTAATTGTTTGGGTTAAATAGGCATTAGCAGCAAACATGAACCAGTTTTACACCTTACTAAGTGTTGTTTACTCCATTGTATTGACTAGACTTGATAATGCATCGTGTGCCCAGTTTAGAGTGAGATGCATGGCAAGAAACACTGCTATTCTGCACGTGGAGCTTGGCCAGTTACTTAAAAGGATTACACAGTGGGATCTCCACTGTTAGCAGGGACCAGACCCAGTAGTCAAATATTACCTTCTACTACAATGTTCTTAACAAGCAAGGATTAAAAAGCAGACAAAATACTCTTTCACATTTTAAGTCATCTTTTAAGCTACTTTCTATGTAATGAAATCTGCAGTAAAGCTGGGGATAATACTCTTTACTGATCACCCACACAGCTTTATTTGGAATAGTAAGAGATATTATTTATAAAAAAAGAAAAAAAGATAATTCCAGGAAAAGCAGAACTGATGTCTCCCGGTTTGTCATTGCATATTATCAGTAATTAAAGCTTCTTTTGTGACAGGTCTTACTAAATAACATCATCTTTGTGGATTGTCTGGGATCTAATCTTTGTTGAATTTACACTGCAGTCTTTGTCTTGCAGACCATGGTCTATCACACCACACAGATGCCTTGTGATAGACCATGGCAGTTGTTTCAGGCAACTTGCTGAATTTATAGGTTGTCTACCTACTACTTGATGTGAGTTTCTGTTAATGAATTGCAAAGTAGGGATGGACAAGAGCTCCACAGTTAGTGCAAGGCATAGTGCACGCACATAAATTCTGCAGGAATGGCACAAGCCACACTACCCCACAGGAGAAATGAGAGTCTAGAATGATGTGTATTATGTGATGGGATAAAGATGGCATACATGGCAAAGGGCAATTCGATATGAGGAATTTCTATCTCTTGTATAATTGGAGAAACCTTAGAGGTGTGATTGAATGAAGGCAAGGGTGATGGATACAAAAAATGATGGCCTCTAAAACTAATGTGTAGAGAGCCCTGCCAGGAATGGTTCATGTCTAGACCTAGTTAACCAGTTATCAGGCAGTAGGAGCAAATTAGAATTAAGCCCCTGGGGGTCAAGCGACTACAAGCTTATTAAATTTATTATAATTCAGAAACCAAACCAAATTAATACAAATATAAAAAGTATGACTTCCGACTGGCCTGCTCTGATGCCTCATGAAGAAGATCTTGGTAGTATTTGTATACTGGAGAAGGCAGATCTTGTACAGCCCTGGAGCTTAGCTTATGGAAGAAAAATCTAGAATTGGTTCTGTCTAAAGCTTGATATTCCAAAAGGAGAGTAATTTTTTTCCTCCTAGAAAATGCCCACCTACCAGTTGCACTAGTTACATTTGAAGTGATGATTCCTCCCTAATCAGAAAAAGTACACTAAAGACAGGATTAATATGAACATTATTAGCACTCCAGAGACAAGACACAAGTTTTTAGGAGGCTGCACTTTAAAGAGACATCATACATACATATTTATATTATGATACCATCTGCATTATTAGCATGTTTCCAATCCAACCACTGCAAACAGCTGTACAGCAGAGAACCAGGTACCCCACGGACCTGCACTTGTTACGCAGGCTCTTGTAAGCAAAACAGACAGTGAAACACCAGCACAATTGTTCTCTTGAGGCGGGATACCCAGTTTTTATTTGGTATCAACAGACACTTTGTAAGGGATGGGCACACATCTGTATCATGTGGCAACTGACCTGAAGCTGGTGAGAACTCAAGTGGGCATTCCCAGCTGCCTCAGCTGCTACAGGCAGGATAAAACTTTTTAGGAACATGTATATAAAGTTCTAACAGACAGAAAAGACCACAGGCAGAAAAAACTGAGCACTATAACTCCCCCAAACACTCATGTCCAAGCTTGTCTGCTGTCCAAACAGAAGAAAAATTCAGGTTTATGCTGCCTTTTAGTTTGAGTCCAAGCACATATAAGCCTGACACACATGCAGGTAGCACATGACAGTGGAACCTCTCCTAGAACATCACCTGCCAGATTGGCAACTGTTTGTAGGAAGCCTCAGCTCAGATTGTAGTCAGAGTGTGGAATCTGGAACCAACATGTCTGCACAGAGTCAGCTTGATGAACAGCCTTGTCCAGCCTCAGTTAATATAGTGCCAGGTGAACAATAACAGAATTACTGGTGCTTTGAAAGAAGTATCTTTACAAGGAAAGGTCAAAAAACTTCCCATGCTAGAGAACTGCTGATATGCACTGCTGTGCAATGCAGAGCATGAGTATCTCACTCTCCTCCCTGCAATTTGCAATGTCCCTCTTTAAAAGGCAATGCCATATCCATTAATGTACCAGCTCATGATCAAAAGCAACGCTCAAAACCTACAATGTCTCATACTAATTCCTCTGGAGGACTTTTGCCTTCTAGCTCTGTTCTCTGGCCTGAAAAATCAGCACTTGGCTCTTTTAATAGTTCCACTGGGAAGTGTTACTTTTGATTAAGCCTGTGTAACACATTTAACATCCAAGAGTCAACAACATAGCTTATGAGTTACTGACTTCTAAGTTTATCAGACTTGATGCCAAACCATGAAAAAAAAGGACACAAATTATGAAATGGCAAATGCAATTTTTCATCCATTAATGCAACAATGTGGGGTGCCTCAAGGCAATGGAGATGGTTTCTGGTGGCCAAATATACATAATTTGTAAGATACCCACAATAAATGAAAGAATTAGTCATCGCATTGAAAAATATAGACAAATACCTCTGTGCCAGTAAAGAGAAAACCTTTATTAAATAACTACAACTTCCACATGGCTGAGTCTGCCATTGATATATCTTCTGACTGGTACCATATTACATGAGTAACCCCACTAATTTCAGTGAAATCAGGCAAGAGGTGAAACCCTGCATAACATAAGCATAAAGAAGATCCCAGTATTTACTGAACTAGAAGGGCAGTAATAACTTCCCATAATGGACAATTTCACTTTTAAACACCTTTGAAGACAACAGAAGTGAACTCCAGACTGTCATTTTCTATACATATAAATTGGTACAGAACTTAACATCAGTTTACTACAGAAAAACATTGATTTAGAAGATACCATCTTAAAAGAAATATTTTGCCTGGAAATTAAATAAAAGATGCCACAGGAAAAAAAAAGTAGAGAAAACATATATTACAGAACTGGATATAGAACATATCTTATAGAACTGCCTTCTTTTATGAAGTGTAACCTACTGTTCATAAATTCACTTGACATAATAGCTTTGATATTTTTCAGTGAAATGTAGTAATGTTCGTGACCTGAGAATAAGTGCAGGAAGGAACTAAGCCAAAGATAACTAAGAACATTCACTCATTCAGAAACTATCTAGAGAAAACAGTAAAAATCCAATAAAACAAATTTTAAAAACCCAACTCAATTCCAAGGCAAAATTACTTAGATTATGTTTTTCACTTTACATTTTTCTGTTTTCATTCCTGACTGCTCTTTTGCTTTACAACTTTCATGTGTTTTAAGCCACTGTAGCTGTGCACTTTAAATTTTGTTTAACCTTTTGCAAGTCTAGAGACATCTTTCCATCCAACAAAGGAACACACGTAGGACTCATCTGGAGCTATGATTCTACTTGATACATCACCACTGATTAGGACACATAAGGGTCTATCACACCAGGAGTGTCCCTGGCAGCACTGGGTCATTGCACTCAAGGGGTTAACTGATGGCATTTAATATACTTATCTGGGGGCAGAGGTTCAAGGCTTGAAAATACTTCCCCTCGTATTACCATTTGGTCAATTAGCAACCTTTAGGCCAGAGTTATGTGTTCATATTTCTCGTAATCCTGTCAGGACTCCTTATGCATTCACCAGTAATGGAGTCCTGTGACTAAAACCTTTCCTGGCCAGGGTAGCGGAAAGACCAGCTTCTGATTCCTCACAGAAACTCTCCTATAGGCAATAAAACAGCAGTTATATCACAACTGCTCAAATGGCAAATGTGAAGTGACTGCTCCAGTATAAGATGCTGCCTGAAAAAAAGGAGATGGGGGTAGCTCATTTGACAGAGCTGTTCACACTTTTTCTGCACAGCTGAGAGACATTAGCTTGATTTCCCAAGATCGGTGTGTTTTCCAGCACGGCGAGTTAGAAAACCCAACAGCCTCACAGATAAGCTGGGGCTGATCATACATGTTTCAAAGCCCAGGCACCAGAACCCATCTCAATAACAACAACGAAAAAACAACTCACAGAAAGCTGAATATTTCACAAGGTCAATAGTTCAAATGAAGTAAAAAGAAAAAGAAAAAAGGCTTTAGTGACCTGTTCCTGGACCATATTTCCCACAATGATACCACATCTACCTCACAATTCCATAGGGTTTGTTTTGTAGATCTTTGGGCAAAATTCACTTGTTTTAGTCAAAAAGAACAAATTATCTATGTTCATACAACTGGAGATGAGTGGTAAGAACTATCCAGTTGAGTGGATTTGGGAATTAAGCAAAGCAGGATACAGTTGGTGCTAAAGAAGGAAACAAGGTCTTTCTGGTTTAGTTTTGATTGCTGTCTGAAGCTAAACACTTGTATTTTATACTTAGTCAGCTCAGTCAGGAAGACTCATTATCAGCACCACTGCTTACCCATTTAGCTTGTCCAGAGCAATTATTACTTCTAAAATATCAAATTAGTTTTTGAATGCCTAAGTATGAATTGAGATTTTTATCTTGGGTGGCTTGGATTTTTTATCTTGGATTATCTTGGATTTTTTTAAACTTGCAGAAAAAATGTATTTTACCAGCCTCTTTCTATTACAGTCACTGATAACCAACACTTCTGTAGAAAAAGATATATAAAACATTATATTTTTGGTAGTATCAGAACTATTTTAAAATATGTGCTGTGTTACAATACAGTTACTCAGTGTTTTATATGGAATTATAATAGCTCCACCTCTGTCAGAGAGAGTAAAAGCAGCAGAGACTATTTATCTAGAAAAGATGGAAATCTGTTGATTTCAATAGACTTTGGAATGTGAAAATTTGCAGACCTACTCTCTTGACTCATGGTATGCAGTGAAGGGCCAATCTAAGTTACACTTCTGTTACCATTGCAATAAATGATAGTGGGACACTATCATCATTAGAACTTAATTATTATATGGGTAAAAATAGAGCAAAAAATATAATAAATATAGTATTTTTGCCTTCCCTAAGGTAAGCTTTGATATCAGTATATCCCAGTTACTGGGTTTTTTTGTCTAATTTAATATAAATAATTTCAATTCTATTGATTACAGGGGCTTTTGAAATCTCACATCTCACAGCAGAAAAAGAATGGAGAAAACAGAAATGAAAGGAAATGGAACAAATTGGCAGCACCTTCTAATTGTGAACACCTCTCTTCATCTCCAGCAATGCTTCTAGTTTTATGTTGCTTTAACTACATTAAGTACCATCTAATTTTCTAATATCTGAACTTTACAATAATATAAAGGTGTATTTATTTTAAACTATTAGGTATACTTTTCATTTTAGTTATAATGACAAAACAGAAATTCTACAAAAAAAATCAAGTTAATACATGAGAGAGGTAGATCACAGCCTTACAGATTTATGCTTTAGCATGCTCAATAAAATTAAAGAGACCATGCAGGTATAATGTTCCTCTCTACTATAAAATAAAAGACAAAGCAACCAGAAGAAAAGCTTTTTCCTATCTCCTAAAGCTGCAGATAACATATTTTTCTGAAAAGCATTTCCCTTTTTTCTGCTGAGATACACTTGATTCAAACCCTCAGTATATTTATAAAGTGATACACTGTCTCCATCAACATCGAGACATTAAAATCATGCCAAGATCAGTCCATTCTAATTCAGGATGTCCCACTGTTTTACTCATATTTTTTCAATTTCCATTAAACTTGATAATAATTGATATCTGATTATTTCAATTCAGACTTTGAAAACCTGACTTTTTACTTCAATTAAAATACATTACCCGTTATATTCTACATTAGTTTATGAGCAAGATGTATTTTTCAGGCAGACTTTCCTCAAAAGTCCTCATCAACAAGTCTTCCAAACCTTTTCAAAGGAAATCAGACAGTAATTGAATGCAAAAATTGGATATATTACTGGAATGTTCTAAAAGATGGGTATACAAGATGTGCAACAAACCTCCATAAAGACAAATTTTGACAAATGAGACTCATACTTTGCTACATATCAGGTGCCTGTTTAAAATTAGTGTTTGTCACAGTGAGAAATTCTGTGGTGAACATTGAGACAGAAATCAGAATAATAGCGGTCATCACAGCTGGGAGTAAGTTTGAAAAAGAAGCAAAAATTAACAATCCACTCTCTAAATCGATACCACTGATAATGTAGACCTATATCTTCTTCATATTGACTGAAAGCTGGGAGCATGTTGACCTAGGTCTGAACCCACTGCCATGCCATCTATATGTATCATGTGCTCTGAAAACTAATTGGTTGATGGACTTGCGCATGGAGGCGTGAAAAACTTTGTAATGCTCAGTCACAGCAGGATAAGACCAGAAGAAGACATTAACAGGGACTGAGGAGGAAGATGACAAGAGTGAAGAAATGCATGTCCTTGTAGACAAAAAAAGATTAGGGATTTTAAGTAAGCAAGAATAATTTTTCCTTTTTCACTGTAAAGAAGCAATCCTCACAGTGGTTTTGCTAACTTTCGTCAAAACCAGACTCTATTTTTTTTAAATTTATTATATGTAATACAGAACACAGTTCCATATGATAGAGATGAATGCAGTATAAATGCCTAAAGTGTAGTCATATCCTCTCAAATTGTGCTCCAATTTTCTTTTAGAATAGTGAAAGATGGAAGAAAGATTTTTGCTATTGTTTTCAAGAACCAACAGCATTTTTTTAACATGACTTTCACTTTTAACAGCAATAACTTTACTAAATTCCATTTGCTGTCACTTAATTTCAGCCCGTGCCCAAAGTCTCTCAAAAATATCTTTTAGTTAAGATTTTTTACTTATTGCACTGTTTGCAGCTCTTACTGCTACTTCTTCCATTACTAGAATTCCTTTCATTCAGTTGGGGCATTCCATTAAAGACAAAGTGAAAAACTTCTGTAGTTAATCCATTAAAGAATGAGAAGCACTGTATGAACATTTGTATCATAAAGAAACCACTCTCTGTACAACCACATAATCCATGACTTGCATTCTACAATTGACAAGCTTGGTATGTAATTTAGCAAGCTAATGCTTTTTGCCTTGCAGTCCTTTGAATGTTATCTTCACCTGGGTAGGTGACTTCTCCATCCTGCTGAACCATCATAACTTGCTCCCCAAAACTGCATTAACCATGTGGTTGTTAGACTGCTCTAAGCAATATCATAAACCATGTATGACATCAACGATACAAAATACTGCAGCATTTCTTCCCAACTACCATATACCAGGTGCATAAAACCTATTCTCCACTTTTTTTTCTGGTTTGCCACTGAATATCAAAACTGAGGGCATTCATTTGCTCACACAAGGTTTATTAGTATGAAAGATGACCTAATGCCCATGCATAAAGATGACAATTGACAACAATTTTCTGCTTGGCTCAGTGGAGCTTTCAACCATCAGGATTATTTTATCCTGGTAGTTTTATCCTGCACAGAAGATGCAGATTATGAAGTGCTTCTTCATTTCACCACTTCTTAGGGAACTACAGACCATCACAAACCTCATGTCTGCCTATCCAAGCTACAGTAGATACATCTGAGTTCTTAATAAAACCTCAAAATAAAGGCACTGTACTGAACACACTGCTGCCTCACTGGAGTTTCAAGAGCAAACACAACAGACATTAGTCATCTTAACACACTGATGGAAGGCACAGGGATAAAATGGTAAAACGTAAGGAGAAGAGAATACTTCAGTACATATATAATTGACTGGAAGAGCATTAGCATAGCAAAATGTAAGAAGAGAAAACCTTTGTTAAGTGTGAAGTACTACCTGTCATTGAAATCAAAAGCACTCATAGCTTGTGTACAGCCTGTAGTCTGAGTATGAAACCATGATTAATACCCCAGAATAATACAGTCTACTTCTGCAAAACAAAAGTGAAATACTTTGGAAAATGTTAAAATACTTAAAATTATTTAGAATTAATTTATATTAAAAAACAAATGAGAACTATGAGCTAGAAGATGTTACAAAATCAAAAAATAGGTCGATAAGAGTGACGTTTTATTAGTGTTTTCTGTTGAGTTCTTAAGTCTCCTGTAAGAATAGTGGATATGAAGCTATTGCAGTACTGAATATGGGCAGCATAAACCAGAGAATTCCAAACAGGGGCAGCAGTGAGAAAAGAACACTAGGGTACACAGATGTTCTAGCCAATATTTGCACATATGGTAGGAACATCTATTTCCACCTTAAATTTTTGCTTGCTAACATAAATGCCATTGCTTTTACATTTTGATAAACTGGAATGTTGAGTCCATTAGATAATTGTATGTACCTAACTGATTTAACCTTGAGATGGGCTGCAGGACTGCAAATCCTTAACTACAACGTGTACCAGCACAGATGAGAATGTTTACCCAGGCGTAGAATGGATCATCTTGCACTTTGCAGCAGTGGGTCCTGAGACTCTGAGAAATTCCCATCCAGATTCCCCTACAATGGACAATTGAGACTGCAGCAGTATGAAAAAGGGTGTGTCCTTCCTATGTCCTTAAAAAATCAGAGGTGCTAGGAGAAAATCTTAGGAGATAATCTTCCTCAGATACTATTGGTAAATTGGCTGGTTAATACTCATGAACCTCACACTTGAGGAGACAGGCACCCGAGTGGGTAGGACAGGAGGAATGTCAAAAGATTTATGACTGGTTCAACCATTTCCAGTTTGGAAGATATTTTTTGAATAGTTTTTGGTTGGTTTTGTTGGTTTCCTTTAACGGCAGAATTCTGCTGGCAGCCATTTCAACAGCTTGTCTTTGGCTGTGAGAAAGACAGCTTCTCTTTGCATGGGATCAAAAGATATAAAAATAACAACCAAACATACTGTAAAAACACAGCTAATACAGTATGTAACATCCAGCATACTGTAAAATAGAGCATTATTAAATAAAAAACAAACAAACAACAACAACAAAAAAACCCCAAACAAACCAACAACAACAAAACTGATCCTCAGAATGGTGGGGATCCTTCTCCTATGCGAAGGAGAAGTTATTTTTGAATTTTTGTAGCTAAGATCACTACTAGGGAAAGATATCCTCCCAAAGAAGTGGAAAAACAAATAGAATATTTACATGCATCATATAATCCTCAATAAACTTTTCCCTAATTTTGTTGTATGAGAAGGAGGTTGCTAAGCTTTTTTTTTTGTGTGTGTGAGGGGAGGAGAAATGCATTTCAGTATTTCTATCACCATTTTTATTAGCTCCAGAATAAGTTATAAGAAGATATTTTATTTATTGTTTCTCTTTGCAGTGTTGCCACGAGATAGGAATTACATTTCTTTTCACCCAACTACTTCAGTATTGTCATTTTAAAAGACATGTGGTACTGCCATCCCAACCCAGTGCACAGTACCTTAATTTCACAACATCAAACATAGCCTTTCAAATCAGTAAATACACCTAGGCTACTGATATCTTTGTAATTTGATATGCTGGCACATTTTTTTCTGTCTCATTTCAGTAACTCCCTGCCATAGGCTACAAACAACTCTCACTCCCTGAAATGTCACACATAATTAATACACGGTAAATTTTAAAAGAGGAAGTTCTTCAGACCCCTTGAACAGGGCATTTCTTTCACCTTCTTTCCTACCACAGTGGCTAATGTTGATGCAAATTCTGTTTTCAAAGTAGCCATATTTGGATGGCCAGTGAAAATCTCTTACATCAGGATATTCTCAAACCTTTGGTTGAATATATGTAGGCTCAGGAGCTCAGATAATATGTTAGCCTGCCTAAGCAGTGATTCACTGACTGCAAGTGCAGCTTACATAGTATATAAATATACATATGTTTTTGGCCCTATGGTGCTTGTAAGCTTGTGCCTAAAAAGAAAATCTACTCCATATATTCCGTACATATTTTGAGTATCAGTAGACAAATACAGTAATACATACTTGGAAGATATATTTTCATTATGAAGGGCAGTACCTGAGAACTGTGACTCCTGTCTTTAAGCCAAATGTCATTTAGGACACAGTTTCTGTCCCTCTGGTTCCTGGTTTCAGTTTCTACAAGAGCTGAGAAGTTATCCATATGATACCTCTGGTACAACAACAACGTGTACACAGATATAGTTTGCTTCCACAAATGATGTTTGCTCACATAACTATTTGCAGATTTAGCTGCACAGTCAATTAAAAAAAGTAAAGTAGCCCTAGGTCTGAATACCTCATCACAATCAACTTCTTTGAGATGCAGAGACTCAACCGCAGTGATGACTGAAGCCTTGCAGTATAGGTGTAAAGCCTTCATCTTGGTTTCATTTTGACACTCAGCCTTGTTCCCTCATTTTGCTTTCCTATTGCTACTTTAGCCATCAGTCTTAATGCAGGTAAAGCAGTATTTATTGCAGTCCTTTAACAGCAACTAAAACATGAAACTTAGACCTGAAAATTCTGCTTACATTAGATTGTGCAATAAACTTGCAAGTGTCTTACCAGATAGGTGCTAATAATATTATAAAGGCCATACAATTTTGATCCTTTTAGTAAGGAAAACTAGAATGCAGCGGACTCATTTTTAAATGCAACTTTACAATTGAAACACACAATTTACTTAGATTTTCTTTATGTCTGGACACAATAAATCTGTTTCAGTGTACCATTGTAAATCTGTTGCACCACCGAGAAAGAGGTGGCTAACAGTCTTACATCTTTTTGGAGCATTTTATGGGTGTGTCTATGTGCTCTTGGCTGCCAGGTTTAAGGTCCCAAAGACAGATGGCTAAAGCCATTTGTGTCCCCACTGTCATCCCACATTCACTCACAACTGATGCCCATTGCATGCAACTCACTTTAAGAGGCTTGTTAGGCTCATTTGCTTATGCACTCAGCAATGAGAGGCCTTTTCAGGATTAAACATGAAGTGATTCTTGTGCATTTCACACACCTTATCATCTCCCAGCACGCTCTGTGAGAATCTCACTGGCTCAGTCAGGACTGAACTCCCTGCACAAGCAAGCTGCATAAGCATTTTTGAGCTGATAAAATCTGAGGTGTAAGTGGCTCCCCTGCCTTGAAGCCAACACCCCTGAAGTTACAAGACACAGAACTTCTTTGCTCTTTACTGTCATCTTGATAGGCTTAAGTCCAATCCCAACCAGTACACTTCTACATTTGTCTAGATCTAGGCAGACTCCTGAGACTTGCATGATAGTCTTCAAAGTGCCTATGACCGATTTACTGACCCACCCCTTCAAGTCTTGTGAGAATCACAATGGTCTAGTCAACTCCTCCATATGTTCTGCATTTCCAGTTGAAGCTTTCTTGTTGGGTACCAGTTGCTTTGCACCAAAGAAGAGATTGAATGTGAGCCAACAGTGGGTACTTGGGGCCTCTGAAATCAAATATGTGAGCTTGCTGAGTTACCATTAAAGCACAAAGTACAGTGCTAACCACAGTCTAGGTTCTTACTCTCAGAGAACTTCTGCTTGTTTCCCCAGCTGCATTCCATTGAGCAGGCAGGCTACAGCTAAGAATCAAACCATGCTTCCAGCAAGGCCACTTTTGTTGCTCATTCAACCTCATATCAGAATCACAGGATTCACAGAACACAGAACAGTCTGAGTTGGAAGGGACCCAGAAGGATCATAGAGTCCAATTCTTAAGTGAATGGCCCATACCATCATTTTCCCTTGTGAACAAATTGAAGAAATTGGAATTCTAACTTAAACAACAGCTTCAGTGTACATTTTAATATCATACATCCTGCATGGTTCCCCCATATTATTACACAGGTGAAATATTCTGGAAAAATATTTGTTTTCTGGGATCAATTTTTTCTCCACAGACACATATCTGACATGTTCTATTATATTGTTAGAAGCTCCTTTCCAATTACAGAACCCCTTCTTTGGCATTTACATTAAACATAAAAAGCTATTTTTCTGCATTGAATTAGCTAAACTTGCTCTGGTTTGGACCTGGGTAAGGATGACAATTTATAGTTCAGTTGCTTATATGAAAGATTATTAAAAAGAGAACTTTTCCCTTCCTATAACAAAATTTTTACTCTCTAACAATTGATGTTCTGTCTGGATTGTCTAAAAATAGCTGGCATTTAGATACAGGGGAGAAGTGGGGGTCTATCACAAGTTTGAAATTTCTCAGTGTGAGAAGCATGCAAATACACTAGTCATTGACACCAGGTTCCATCAATGTATTTATTATTACATCTAGCCAGATACTTATTTCAAGATACTCAATGTATCAAATACACTATTTTATATAGTCTGTGAAGTCTGCAGTTCATGGAATAATGGTTATTTAGCTAATTGAACTCAGAGATGTGAGAAAACTGTGCAAAATGTCAATAAGAGATCATTTATATAAATTTTCGCTGCTAGAATCAGTAATTATTTTTCTTAAAATGTGATAAAGAAAATTCAAGTGTCCTCTGAAGAGTTGCAGCATTATTCAGAGACCAAACTCAGTCTTCAATGTGTGAAACAGAAGGATTATAATTTTGCTTTTAAAGTAAGTATCAGTAGAACTTAATTATGGAATTATGTGTGATGCGTCCCTAATACTGAGTGCACTTTATAAAGCAAAATAAAAGACTGTCTCACAAGAAAACAACATTATTATCTCTCTAGCTTGAATCTAGCACAAAAAACCCCTCTTGCCATCTCGTCTGCAGCTGTAGCTGGTTTATTAATCTGTGTGCAGAAGATATGTCATAATATCTAGACTATCAAAAACTCATAAAACATCGGTTTTATGAGTGATGGTTCAGGAAAATCCCTGACCAAAAAAGAAAATCGTTGATACAAAGAAAACCACCCAACATATTAGTTCAGCTTCACTAATCAGCAAGTCAAATTGTGAGCCATAGTAAATAAAACTGGATAATTGCAGGACATCTACCAAACCATTTGGAAGTATCCTGCTGTATTTGTTCACTATTCACACAGAAGCAAGGAAAGGCTGCAGCAAGTGACCTAAAATGGCCAATGGCTACCAGCCACACAGGTAACCTGCTGTGAAAAGTTAGTGCCAAAAAATTACTCTCCTGTGTGTAGGATGCCTGTGGGTGAATCCTCTATCACACCAAAATCTGCTAGCTGGCAATCAAATTCAAACACCTGATCACTAGATACATGTGTATTTACTTGGTCCATCTGTGGCACACAACATGTGCCAGAAGTGTGACTAAAAGTGAGCTAGAAAGGAGCAGTATAGTTCATCACATGTTTAAGAAATGGTTAATAAATCTGCACTGAATATTTTATTACTTTCTTAATTCACAACCAAAATGCTTCAAAGAAAGTGTAATCATCAGATTTTTAGCCACGGGTATTACAAGTAGTACTAGTAGTAGTAGTAGTAGTAGTGGTAGTAGTAGTAGTAGTAGTAGTAGTAGTAGTAGTAGCTGTTGTTGTTGTTGTTATTATATTTTAGGGACTACTGCTGTTGTACTGAAACCTTTTTTTCAAAGTTCTTAAAATTTAATATTAGAGAAACTTCTGAAAAAATCCAAAGTTAAATCAAATCATTTCCCTACTGATTTCATTAGTTTGCCAGAACATGTTCAAAATCAGATCACTGGAACTAAATGCAAACTTTCTGGTACATATGGGTGAAAGGAGATCTAATGCATGACAGGATAAAGGACTGCCAGTCTCATTGAAAAATGAGATTAATCTAAACCTCAGTGAAGCTAATAGGACTTTCCATTAACTTCTACAGTCTTTGGATCAGGTCCTATGGTTTATTTTTCTCTGTCCTTTTATCTTCTCTCCCTTTCAGATTTGTTTTTCTCCTTTATGTGTTACAAGAGCAGCACTGAGAGCTGAAATGGACAATGCTTAGCTGGCAGTCATTCTCTGGTAATTAGAGCGAGCTTCAAACACCTGACCTGCACATCTATGGATATCAAGCACGTCTGAGTGCCCAATTACCCGGGAGTATTAAGAAATAGGTTTGGAGGATGGGCAAATGATTTGATTCTTAAACTCTTCCGTAGTTGACGCTGTGCATGCTTCTTCTTCAGCACAGACTAGAAGACCCAAAGAGAGACTGGAGGTCACACCCTGTCTGAACCATGATATGCTGTGAACAATTTCTTCATACCGTTTAGGATCTTTGACCTTTAGAAAATCTCCAGCATTCATAATTATATCTAAAGCAGCTTTGATGGTGTCTTCCCCTATAATGGATTCACAGACGTGAATAATACTCCTTAATTTTCAAGTATATCTTTTTCAAATTAATATTTCAAAGAGAAAAACCCTTCTCTTGTTAAGAAGAAGAGTTTTAGGGTAGTA
This sequence comes from Prinia subflava, assembly GCF_021018805.1. Taxonomy (NCBI): domain Eukaryota; kingdom Metazoa; phylum Chordata; class Aves; order Passeriformes; family Cisticolidae; genus Prinia; species Prinia subflava. The sequence goes on along the minus strand of NC_086247.1, from coordinate 114,031,184 downwards.
GCTCCTGCATAGGATGCTACAGTTTGGTGGCCTCTCTTGTTAAAAATGTTCTAGTACCCATCTAATGCCCACTTATTTATGGATTTTAGACTAAAAGCCCTTTTTTGCCAGTTTTCTTCACAAGCACTTATCTCAGCATCCTCATTAGATGGTTTTTCTCTTTTCTTTTTTTTTCAAGGCCTATCCATGCCCTTGGTACTTTCTTTTGTTCCATTCTGCAAAAGGAATGGCTTTAAAGGATCTCTCTCTACCAGTTTCAACTTTTTTTCCTTTGTAATTAGCCTTATTTGAGGAGCAGAAAAGTAGAAGACCAGAGAGAAATAATAATAATAAAACCCCCTGGTGAACAAAGCAGATGATGTTCTTTACTTCAATCATATGCTGTATAGCCTGAGTCAAAGAACTTGCACATCTTTTTTTTTTTTTTTTAAATCTGACTCATACAGTACATGCAAGCCAGCTGAGAGACAGTTTTGAAGCTAAAGAACAGGAATGCTTTATTTAGCTGGTTATTGTTATTACCAAGAGCCTATTTAAAAGTTGTAATTAAAGAAATCTTTTGCAGATAGTAATTTGAAAAGGAATGATATGTTTGCCATCATCTGCTGAGAAGGAATATATTGATAGTGTTAATACAGAAGTGTCTGAATAAGAAAGAATATATTTATTATATTAATTGGCAAGTGTCCGAATCTTTGAAAAATAAGCAGTGAAATAATATATTGGAACTAAAATGCAACCTGAATATGAATAAATGTCAAATAAAGTCTACCACTACTCCTACCGTAGCTAAATCTGGTGTCAGCCTTTATTCAAATAATCAGGGAGGTAAATTTCTTTGCTAATTCTCTTTCAAACTGAAAAAAAAAATACCCAATACCTATTGGCAATCCTGACAAATCTTTAAACTTCAGAAGGTTTTTCAGCATACACAACACTGGCGGAAATAAAGAAATCTGAATTTGTAGTGATTCTGAAACTCACTTATGAATGGTTCAGAAGAGCCAAGAAAAACAAAAAATAGTCCCTTTACTAATGAAATAAATGGATTTTATTCAAACTTTCTTCAAACTTAAAAAAAAATTACCTTGAATATCAGTTTCTGCCTTCCTACATTTTGTTTGCATTTTTCTGTCTTTTTTCCTTCTTGGTATGCAGTTCTTGCTAGACTAGCTATCTAAATGAATGAACATTTACTAACTGGAACAAAGGCATATTTGAATTTTTAAAAAACAGAACTCTCCTCTAAAAGTACTTCCAAGCATTTCCATTAACAAGATGTACAGAAGATATTTTACAATTGGAAGTCCACAGCTGTGAAATCATTAACCTCTTTTTCTTTTCAATCTGTGAATTATGTAAGTATTTTTATTATTCATATCACCTTGAACAAGTACATAAAATTTATTTTGACTGCTACAAATAAATCAGTTAGCTTTTATGTACTTGTAGATGACTAAATTTGTATCTTGTGTTGACCATCTTGATTTTATGTTGAGCCTAAATAAGTTCACCCAAGCCAACAGTAATTTCCACAGATGTTATAAGATTGTCTAATATTTACTATAAAAGAAGCAACATACATGCAAAGCCTTGACCTTTCGTGAATATGTCTAACTTTTAATAATTCTAGAATTATCCAAGTTAAACTAATTTTGATGGGTACCCAATTCAGTTAAATATTTCTACCTCTGTGAATTTTGCTCACACTACAGGACCTTTTTCAATCTGCAAAACTGAATGGAAAGAGTCATTCCAGTAAGATGGTTGCCATTTGTTCTGCTGCTTATGTCAGAACAACCACCATTTTTGCCAATCATTCTTTTTAGTTCTAGACAGAAGTCTAGTGAAAATAAAGCGGTTCCTATCATTTCAGAAGGGTCACTGTATGCAACTGAACCTTAATAAATAAGGTCTCAATTTTGGACTGAAAGTTCAGACATCTGTTCTCTAAATAGGATCCCTCTTCCTCATTTTGCATAGCATGAATCCAATTCTGTGTATCAAGATGTGTAGGTTCATACTTCCAAACTGGGGGACAATTCATCAGTTTGCTGATGCTAAAACCTGCAGGTGGTTAAATCTCTGTATTTTATCTCTGTACCTACTCAGATATTTTCCTGTGGTCCCTGCTCATTTACAAAGTTATCTCAGATAATGCAAATACATTATGTAATCCTTGCTCACAACAAAAGTATCAAATTTAGTTTGTAGCCTGCATTGTTTAAAGAATTACATCTGTTTCTGTTAGTATGCTTAAGATACTCAGAGGTAGTATCAGGTAAAGGACTTTATTTTGGAAAGGGAAGTTGACTTCCTCTTTTGATTTCACATTTTGCATACTTTCTCTTATATTTTAAGTTACAAGCTGACATTTTTAATTGATCCTCTATCTGAACCCAGCTATGGCCTCAATATGCACAGGAAAGGCAGAGAGCATCATAGACTTTGCAAAACCTATAAATGTGCAAACACCTGTGGTGCTTCACCTGCATGAAGTTTGGCACAGAAAAGGCCTGTGGGAAAATTAGCAACTGACTCTTGCTCAGGCTAAGAAAAGGTGAAGAGATGTATAGAAGGGATTTATATTTCCTTCTCTCCTTAATGCTCCCAACCTAACATGCTGAGAAGAATATAGAATGAATTAAGTAATTTTAACTGCATCCTGCTAGAATAAGCATAATGGGATGCAATGAATATTTTCAAAATCTATTCAGTTACATTGTACAATTAAATTTCATTTAGCAGGATGTTGCATAGATTAATTATCTTGAATATGAAGTTTATTTTTCCTTTTCATTTGCAGGAAACTTACCTACCTATTAGTGGTGATTTACTTTGTCTGGCAGTAGGTATTTTAAGTGACTATTTCATACAGGAAATTATTCCTCCCCATGTTTTAAAGAAATCAAACAGAAATGAAAAGACTGAGAGCCAGTTTTCTCAATTTAAACTTGTACCTATGCTCTCAATCAATTCTTTGGCCAGCCTGTATTTGTGCTCAGGATTGCCCTGACCCAGGTGCAGGCCCTTGCACCCGGCTTTGTTGAACTTCATGAGGTTAGCATGGGCCCACCCCTCAAGCCTGCCAAAGTCCCTCTGGATGGCATTCCTTCCGTCCAGTGTGTTGACTGCACCAAACTTGCAGAGAGTGTGCTCAATGCCACTGACAATATTGCCAAAATGATGATAGACAATGCTGCTGGTCCCAGTAAAGACCCCTGAGGAACACCACTTATCCCTGGGCTCCACCTCAAGCCATTGACTACTTCAAATATGACCATCCATCTGAGTCCCGCTCCACTGCATAGTCCATCCATCAGATCCATGTCTCTCCAGTTTAGTGACAAGGATGTCACACAGGAAAGTGTCAAATACTGGTTAAATCACTCCCACTTTGAGTAAGAGGCTGGAGTAGATGACCTCCATAGGTTCCTCCCAAACAACTTTTCTATTATCCTGAGATTAAACTGAATGAATAAATAATTAGGCACATTCAACTTTTGACTTCATTACTCATTCACAAAAGACAGAGGTTACTTAACGATTTTTCATAGAATCTTTTTTCAAATACCAGAAGCAGAAGCATCAGATGGTTCTGAATACCTTTTATACAGAATGACTATCTTTTGTTTCATGGCCAAATACCCTTACAGACCAGCCTACCACCTCAATTATGGGTTTTCATACTTAGTAGAGAAAGAAATCTGCTCTGTGCTGACAGACCTGAGGACTGCAGAATTGCTCCAATACTGCTGTGCAGAACTTGTTTCTTTGTGAAAATGCACTTAGATACAGATCACAAATGTTGTGATTCTAGTGTGTTTTCAGCTCAGTTAAAATGGTATCCCAAAGCAGAAGATTTGGAAGAAAACAGATGAGGCAGAATCAGAACTACAATGACTGGTAACACACAGCTCTCAAAAGTGTCTTTCTGTGTTACTCGTGACTGGTGTCAGACTCCTGCTGCTAAAGGCAGCTGGGCCCTCTAATCCTGTTCATGAACCGATGAAATGCACTCTTTAAATCAACTCCATTTGCTCTCTCCATTTTTATTTTAAAGAGGTTGTTTCAGGGCTCCTTCCTCTTAAACTTAAAAATGTTTTAATTTTCAATGACATGCATGCCCAGTTTAAATCTTCCTTCTTGTGCCAACTCAGATCTTTTGCCATAAAGAGATCTACCTGCAACCAAGGGTTGAGCACTGTAAGAAAATTCGTTTCTTGATTGAAAATGAAAGCAAATTTACTTTTCTTTGCAAATAAACAAGAAGTGCTTTGCCACGAGTTCCAAATGTCAAAACCAAATTCTTTGTGCTTTGTCCAGAACCTCGTTTTCTTTAGATTTAGTAAGCAAAACAAGACTCTGGGGAACCACAGAACATCAGGAAATAAAGAAAGATACGTACTTCTGAGTTTTGGGTGGATCAGCCTCTACAGGACTTAGCATCAGCCATGCATACGAGCTGCCATATCATCAGTACTAATGCTGCAGTGGCACTCTTAACGCCCCAAGTATTGCCAGCAGCCTTAAACCATACACAGCAAACCTTTCCCAGTATAGTCTGAGCTGAAGGCATCCACGGCCAATCTGTTCTCACCAGACTTTACAAATCTTGCAGGCACCTAAAAGGGTTATTTCAAGTCCTCCTCACAGTAAATAAAATATCCTTTAAAAGGCTTTTGGGGATCCTCAGGGCATTCCAGTATTGCCAGGAAGATGCTTTACCCTACCTAGTAGAGAAATACATAACAATGCGCTTTAAAAATTAAAAATTTAAAAGAATCTGAATAATTGCTTCCTGTCAATTTTCTAGGTTGGCATCACATAATGCAAGAGTGAACCATCTCAACAAATTCATTTGGAAATGTCTGTCTAGCCTGTGGAAAAGCTGTGTACAGAGCACAATACATAATGAAGTTTACACTTGCTTTGGTTTTGTCCTGAGGAATGTACAGCAATTCTGACACAATTTCTGTTAGTGTTACCAGCTACAACATGCAGCTCAGTAGCACTAGAGTCCTTTTCCTGTTCAAAGGGGAAAACAAGGACTTAAATATTTACAGGTTATTTGTCTTGAAATATTATCATATGGTTCTTCTTAAAAATAATTAAGTGCCTGCTTTATTAGAATTAATGAAAAATAATATTATAAAGTAATGCTAAAACTACAGGGCAGGGAAAAAAATCATAATGAAACAAGTGTTTTTGTATCTGCTTCTTTATGTTTGCACAGGCTATAGTCTCAGACCACCCCATTTTGACCTAATCATAAGAATGAATCAAAATTAAATTGATCAGAGTCTTGTACTCTGATTTGCTCAAATAATTGCATTTTTGTTCTGATGTGCACCAAAAGGAGCTGTGTGCACAATCAGGGAGGCATATATCCTACCAGCAGAAAGATGATGGTTTATCTCAGTATTTTTCTGAATGTTGAAAACAGAAAAAGTAAAATGGTAAGACACATTTGATTATAGTACACATACACCAACTAAAAGGCCATCCAAACTTGAACAGATTTGTACACGGAAAAACCTCTGCAAACTGCAAAGAACTGCTTAAAAATGTTAAAGCGACAGAATTTCGCAGGAAAGCAGTAGTCAAGCAAACTAATACACAGTGAAAAAACCAACTTTTTCAGTAGGATTCTGGGGGAGGATTTTTTAATGTTTGTTTGGGTTGGTTGGGGTTTGTTGTTATTGGTTTTGTAGTTATTTTGGGTTTGTTTATCAGTGGTTCCGTTTTGTTTGTTTATTTTTTATTTCCCCAGAAAACAGATTGATTTGTTTGTTTTGATTTATTTTAGTGGGTTTTGCTGCTTTTAAAAAAAACAAGTTACACTCAAAGCAGATTCCAACCATGAAGAATTTCAAACTGTATGGCCTCCTATATTTCAAAGCTAAATGCATATTCACACTGTGACCAGATCAGTGCACACAGCACAATGAAACTTCCTCTGTGACTGTAACATAAATAACTTTCATATTAAATTGGACATATGTTAAAGACTAAAGAAAGAATATTGGTCTTAAATACAGGGTAGAAAAGTGAAAAAATACAGATTTGAAATAGGAATAAAATCAGATATTCTCAAGAGGTAACAAGTGAATTCTTGCAGATCCACTACAGCTTTGACCAGTGTTGCCAAGGTATCTTGATTTACCTGGGCAATGCATCTATTATAGACTGTACACCTATTCCACTACTTTCATGTATTTATGCACCTACTTTGAAGGAATCATTCTGACTACTGTGGCTGACTTCCTGAGCAAAGAAGACTAAAGTTCAGAAAGAAGACAAGAAGTCCCAATTGAGCTACAGAACTACACAGAAAAAAACCAACCAACCAGACAACAACAAAAAAACCCCAAACAAACCCAAACCATTTTGGTTGGAAAAGTAGCTGATACTGACTCTTTTATCTTGCATGTTAAAAATTGGACCATGCTGCTCATTTTCATTTGTCTTGCTTTCATTTCTAGCCTCAGAATTTCCCCACAGAAATCCATGCACAATCTAGCTGTATTAATGTATGCCTCATGCCAAAACAAAACTTTTTAGACTACAGTCTGCTTCTTAACACTTTGACCTGAAAATTCAGAAACAACATTTGTGAATCAGTATGAGTAATATGAAGAGTTTAAAATGTATTATAAAAATTCTTAAAATTGTAAGGGTAAAAGGTTTTGAATAAGTTGCATTTTTAAAGCAATACTCAATTCTTAACTTTAGTATCTTGGATACCATTATTTACATGGGTCAATTTCAGAAAAGAAAAATTCAGATGAAAAGAAAGAAAACAAAAAGGAAGAGACAACTACTTTATACTGACCAAACTGCCTGGTAGTAGCCCTCAGTGATCTCAAAAGCTGTGTGATACCCTGGTGAACTTAGAAGCCATTTACTGCTCTTCCTCATTCCTTGAGGAACCAGCTTCCTTTGTTCCTCTCTTGTCCTCTAAACACACACTGGCCAAACAATTTTCTCTTAATCTGCAGGGAAAGGGTAGCGAAAGTTTGCCTTTAGGGGACCACAGAGGCAAAACATTGTTTTCGCCTTTCCCCATTGCTCTCTCAGGGCACAGCACTCCTGACTTCATGGCAACATAAGCAGCATTCATTCACAAGAACACCCATTAGTTATGCTCAAGACTCAAGTATTATTGAGCCCTTTCTCTAAGTTCTATGTAGTAACTCAGTATAAAATCACAGTTCTGAGAATTGATCAAATAAAAAATTTCCACTCAAGCAGCCCTGACAGAAAGCCAGGATATTTGCTGCACAGCAGCACAGCCCCTCTATATGTGTAGCCCATAGACTGAGGTTTTGTATACTCATAGCTCAGCCCCTGGAGTGCTTTGGGATATGCCTGAAATACTTCTCTACCCTCTCTCTGATCTTTATTGGCTCTCCACTCCAACAAGAGACAGCAGTTTCACACTGATCCTGTTTGGCTTGCCACAGAGCATTCCCCAGCTGCAAAGTGCCATGAACATGGCTTGGGATAATGGTCCACATTTGCAGAAAATGCTTCAGAGAAATCATGGGCCCTAAATTTACAATTTCCCCCTGATCCATCTGAACCCAAACTTTAGCCTAGTTTAATGACAAAAATTCCAACTCCCCCTGCCTGGAATTATTAAGCGAGTATTAAATTTAGACTTAATTCAATAATGGAAACCCTGAACTCCCACTCATATCCCAAGCATGGTTGCTCAATCAGTAAGACTCTAATCTTTATATATGTAATCTCTATTTTTTTGTTATTTTTGCTGTTAGTCTTAGGATACTAAAGCAAATATCTGAAGTGCTCCAGCACAGTAAGGATAATTGTAAAAGTGGGATTTACAAGCATATTTGTTTAGTGAAGCCCATCTCTTACAAGGAATGCTTTTTAAACTGGAGACTACATCCACCACCAGAAATGCCAATACCTGATGAACTGACATAAAGCAAAAGGTAAATTAACACAAAATTTACTTTTGTGGAAATACAAAATGAAACATAGGCTTAAGCATACTCTTTGAATCACCTGAGATCCACTTTAATTTACTCGACATTTGGAATTTCACACAGAAAAAAATGGAATGAAGTGACTCTTCTTCCTGAGCTAACATAACACAAAGTTGTTAATGTCTAATTTTGAACTCTACCTTTGTGCTTTAGCAGACCAGAAGACAGAGCTTGACAAATTGGAGTATTTATCCAGACAAAAATAGCCACTCAGCTGTGCTTTAGTGCCATTTTCTGTCACACCAGCATGACAGCACTAAGTGTTTAGTTCAAATAAGTGGTTCCACGTCCTCTGATAATACAACATGGTTCCAGCATTCTGTTCACTACAATTTCAGCTCCATCAGGGGTGGCACAAGACAGCTCAGTATTCCCAGAGATTTTCAAACTGTGGTGCATGTGTTCTATTATGCACTCAACCCGTCTGGTCCATTTGGACTGGATTCACCAGGGAATACAATTAGCTGGCCATTTTATTTACACAACCCAGCCTGCCAATTTGTCTGGAGCTTCAGCTATTTTTTTTTTTTTTTTTTTTTTTTTTTTTTTTTTTTTTTTTTTTTGCAGTTTTGAATTATTTCTGATGTGGCAACTATCTGTAGGCACAGATTCTTCTTCCATCAGGCATTAGTGTGTAAGGCAACCAACTGTTGGGGGACTCATCTTGGGGCAGTCAGGATCTTCAAATTTGAAGCAGTAGTTATTTCCTCAACAAACTCAAGTACATTGTTCTTTCAAATGAGCCACTAAATAAGACTTCTTCTTAATGTGCTGCCAAACAATCATGGAGAATACGAAGGAACAGCAACAGACAACACAAACTCAGGGCAATGAATTAATTCTGCTCCCTACTGCACAACTAATCAGTGCTCCCAAAGCAGGGCACGACTGCTGTCCTGAAGACCAGAATTACACACAGGGTATCATTTAGTGTTTTAGGAAAACAGGCAAATATTAAAAAATGAGACATGAAATGATCTCAAGGCAACACAGCCTCAAAATGTTTCATACAATTAAAAGGAAAACTTGTAAAATTGAACCACCTTTCATTAGATATGGATTTTTTTATCTGCTGCTACTCAAAACAAATTACCTGTCTTTCAATTTGCCTAACGGTAATTATCTTTTTTTCCAAAAAACATGCTACCCCTGGACAAGCCCATAAAATATGTCCTAAGGTATCCTCTAGTTAAAAGCTTTTTTCATAAGCTTTTCAAGCCCGCTTCAAGAAACTTACTGGGTTTTTGCAATGATTTATAATTAAAATTTGATATAAAACTTTTGGCAATGTATCTATAAAGAATTCAAATTATTAAAAAAGATAAATTTATAGTATACATTGCAAACACAAAATGACTGATGAGATTACATAACATCTCTCATAACTGAAAAGGTTTCCATTACTGTAAGACTCTTTGTGAGCACTAATGAGTCAAACTGAAACTATCACCAAAAAAGGGTTAAATGAGAAAATATTATCCATGCATTTACGGTGACAGCCAGCCACAAACTCGCTACAGTGCATGAAATGTTCACTCTGTTTACCAACACCACCAAGCACATTCATATTTACATTAAGAGGCTTGAAAGCAAAACCCAGAACCTTTATGGGAGTACTTAGCTCAAGAGTCCCTTATTCCTCAGGCCAGTCTCCTGGAATGTTTTCCCATGTTCCCAATGTGTTACTACCTCCCCTCTCAGGGAAGTAGAAAGTCCTAAAATCCCTTCTCTCTATTCTGAAACTTCATATTGCATACTTGTTTTACTTGTTTGGTGGACTGACATAGCAGCTAGAACAAATACTCCTGCTGGGTTGAGAGCATCTATGAAGCTCCAGGAGGAATGGGGGACACATTGTCAGGAAAGATGAAGTGGTTGCCTGATCACTGTGGCAGAGCACATTGAGGTGCCTACCTGCGAAGGAAAGGTCTTAAAAGCACTGACAACATACCATAGTCAAGCAATGCATTAGTTTATATGTAGTTTTTGCACCTTCACCAATACTATGGCAAAGACACGTTCTAGAGTTTTGATTAACTGCTGGTACATTTTACAGACGTAGGGAGATTAGATTTTGGGGTTCATAGGGGTGTTTTACAAAGCATGCTAAGCATATTGTGGCTTTCATAAATTAGGACACCTCAGCAATAAACAGGAACACTTCCAGAATACATTTAACAATGAATGAAAACATCTGAATGCTAGTTCATGGATTAGGACAGTAATTCTCTTTGTTCCCCCCTCCAGCTGAGTGGAAGTCCTAATACATTGCATTGCTGAAGTAGGATTGGTGGAAGAATTTGTGCTCCCACACCAAAAACCAGAACTGTCTGGCCACTGTAATTACTGCTGGGATATAGGGTTCATGTAATTTCTTCAACAAGACTGGTAGTAGTTACCTTAAGAGCTGTGTGATATCCTGGTGAACTTGTAAGTCATTTAATGCTCTTTGCTCCTTTCTGAACCTGCCTCCTCTGTTTCTCTCTTGTCTCCTACATACACAATATTAAGATTAGAGAACCCATATTCATAGGGCCATTTTTATTACCTGCTGAAGGACAATCCCTTGGCAAATATGGAACAGTTACATCAGAAAGATGACATTTAAAAAGCCAGCTAAAAGGTAATATAGTAAAAAAGACAACAATGTTGAAAAGTGCCCAGAATGCTCAAATTGAGATTTTTCAGAAAACTCTGAAATAATTATATCTGCCCTTAAGCCATTTGCTTGAGTACAGCTGCACACAATGAGTGTGTAGGGACACTTTTCAAAGCCTGTGACTGTGAGGAGCAGACCACTGGGTACTGTTGGTCAGAGGCAGGAGGCAAATAAAGTCTGCTTAAGAGGGACTGAAAGAATGTAAAGACAGCTGCTGAAGATAGGCAGAGTTTACCCTGCTGCTGGACTTTCTAAAGCAATGATGCTGTCAGAGCTCCTTCCCAAGCAGTCCAGAAGGGTACCTTAACACAATGAAAGAATCAATCCAACCACATAAAGATGGCTTACAGAGTACCTGAATGGTAACTTTATCCAATTTCTGTTGGAGAAAGTGAACTCTAGGCCAAGGTAAACTGATAAGGCACAAGTTTCCTCCTACAGTACAAAACCAGCCAAGTCAAAGCCAAGCTCAAAGTCAAAAAGAATGTGTCTGTTTCTACCTCCATACATGAATAGCACTGTTGAAGCAATTTCTCTTCTGCATGAACTTCAGACTAGAAGTTCAACACACTGCATCTCATGCAAACTTCATTCAACATTGACAGCTGAATAACCATTTCCTAGACTGCTTACAAGGATTTCTTTTTAATTTATAAATACAAGTTTACTTTTCACCTTTGTAATATACTAGTTTATGCTTAGAAGAAATAGTACATGTCTATCCCACCAAATCCATGTGCACATTTGTAAACTTTTTGGGTTGCTTAAGGTGTTCTTAGGTTTTGTATCTGTTTTCAAGAACAGCAGGTTAATTTAAGAACTTATTTGAAAGGCATCTGTCTGGTCAGGTGGTTTCTACTGCAGTCTCCAGACAAGGAAAGTGAAGAGGGGAAATAAAAAACAACAGTTGTCATTTGAGCATACAAGGGATCTGAATGTTCTGAGAATTTCTCCTCAAAGAGATTGCTCTTGGTCTGCATTTCTGGATGTTGCAAAATATTCAGTGCTGCTTGAAAGGGAAAAGATAGTTTTCCCAGCCAAAACAGAATTTAGTTTTATAAGCTTTATCAGGAGATTTTCCAGGTAATATTAAAATAATAAATATTTTAATATGAAAAATACAAGAACCTCCCTTTCAAATGTGGGTCAAAGTTATTTTTAACATTTAGAATAAGAGCTGGAGAGAAAATTATAGATTTCTAGCTAAACATTTAGCAATATTCTTTAAAGTTCTATGTATTTCAGATGATCTTAAACATCATTTAGTGCCTACACACCTTAGTAGTTTCACATATTTCCCATCGATACTTTTGTCATCATTCATCATCAATTTACTCAATTACATCACAACTCACTCTCTCTCAATCTCAATGTTCTTTCTGTAAAACAGATAACACCCATATTAACATTCCAGGAATGAGCCTAGTTCTTATGAAATAATAAGAGGATGAAAAAAAGTCCTTTGTTAAGTTTTTGCTGGAAATACAAAAGAAAAAAACCCACCAGCACACAAAGAAATTATACAAATCACCTTTCTAAATTTATTTAAACAATCTGGAGATTTGTTAGTTGAAAACAAGAGAATATTTCTGGTCTTTTGGTAATTTTAATGGTAAAATGACCTAGGTGTGCCCCCGTAAAACCCAAATACTGAATTCTTCATCACCATTGCCAACACAAGAGGGGACCTAAAACTTGACATTGACACATACAATCTGGTAGTCCAGAAATCAATAAGAGCAGTGACCTGCTTTCAAATGAAAAGCAGGAAAAATCTCTCCCAAAGGCCCTAATGTCTATATGTCCTTCCAGCTAACCACCAACATACAAGAAAAATGTAGAAGCCTCAAACATGATGACAAAATGGACAGAAGTGAAAAAACCACTAGTTTTAAACGAGTATGATTCAGACTTATTTACACTACTAGTTGGGTTTTTTTCATACTGCAGAAGTCAGAAGTGGTCTGGAATAAATGACAGAGGAGAGAGAAACTGAATGAAAAGGTGTTAAGAAGAGGTTATGGCAAAACCACCTAGCCAGAACAGCACGGTACTTATAGGATTACAGTAGTCATCTGACTAGAAGTGTGTGAAAAGCTAGGAGGGTATTTCTGATGTACATCAAACAGAGTGAAAGCTGAAGTGAGACCTCAAAGCTCTTCTTCTTTTCTGAAGCAGGTTATGAACTTAATTATGCAGAAACAGAATTGGTATGTGCATGTCTTCTTCTGAAGGTCTTGCAGATCCTTCCTAAAAAAATGGTTCCTTTATGGTAGCAAAGCCTCCAAGGAGTTTTAAGTATGCTAGTGCTTGCTGTTCTCCCTTCACTGCAGACTCCAGCTCCTCTCTGAGTCTGAGTGAATGTACTTCTTTAAAATAAACAAGTACTCTGACGATACACTCATCCTTTCTTATTGCCAAGGGGTTATTGCCAGTTCCAAAAACCTAATTGCTGTTGTGAACTGTGAGGAATCCAAACCGAGTGGAATGAAAAGTTACATTTTTCACTCCTCTACTCTCTCTCTAATTCAGCTGGATATTTTCCCCCTTGCTAATGCAAGTATCTGTTGCGGAGGATTTTTCCTTTAAAATAAAACCAAAAGTATCTCTTGATTTCCAACGTGATTGTTACAGAAACAACACCAATACACAAATTTGTATTTGACATTAGCATTGCCCTTTAAAAAAAAATTGGTAGATTCTCAGCAGTAGCATCACATTTCTTTAATGCTTATTGACAGGCAGGTCAGTAGCCAGTGACTTTTTTTTTAATGACTGTATTCTTTTGTTCTCTTTGCAGTACCCGCAAGGACTTGAATGACAGAAAGTTCATTTTTCTCCGAATGAACATCTGACTAGAGTAGCCCATGCTTTACCCCCCTTTGGGAGACATGCTGTCAGCCAGCAAAGCCATGGTGGTCGTGGTAGCTGTCACTGCATATCCAGCAGCTGCTCCGTTACACATTCCCTAACCTGGCAAGAACCGCGCCGTGGAGATTGTGCCGCTTTTCCCCACCCCGGCCCCGTGCTGCCCCGGCCCCGTCCCTCCCGCAGGCAGGCTGGCCAGCAGCTCTGCCTGCAGCTGCTTCCCACCCTCCCAGCGCTGGCTCGCCGCAGCAGGAGCTCTCCCGAAGGTGCTTTCTACGGCCTTGGCCCTGGAGAGTGAGAGTCACCCCGCTAAGGCAGCAGAACTCCTAGGCTGCAAGCTCGCAGCTCCCTAACCTGCTTGGCATTCACAATGTGCAGATAGTGGCACACTGGGGGGTCTTTGCTGCACCAATGGAAGGAAATTATGGGGGAAAAGTTCTGCTGAAGTGGACATTTTGAATTATTTATATTCAGGAGGAACATGGCTTGATGAACAGAAAGTCAATCAAATGGACTCCATATGTTGCCCCAATATCAAAAGAATTATGTCAGTGCAGTAGCCATGCTCTGAGTGTTAGCTCAGAACATGGGCGAGGTAAGACAGAATTCAATGCAAAGGGCATTCAGTGGATGGATGTCCTAACCACCACCTGCAGAGTCATTTCAGTTTAATGCTAAAGAGTTCAGAATGTTATTTTAATTACACAAAAGTAGGTACCATCACATTTTCTTTGGAACAATCCTTTAGATTTTGATCTTTGTCGAAGATGTGATTAGAACACAAATAGAGCTTAAATTGCCACCACAGCTGGTTACACCATCCTAGAGGGACTTTGCACTAATGCTGGGTGTCCTGGTTAGGATTGTGTTCTATGTCTCTCACATATGAGTAGCTCTGTGTTCCACAATGAAATCCAGAACTGAAATCAGTGTGAGACATTCTTAAACATCATATTGTTCTAGAAGCCTGAAGGTATAGAAAACAGCTTTAAGGTTTTTTGTTTGTTTGTTTGTTTTTAATTAACATCTATTCCTGCTTGTGCAAACCATATAGAGCTTAAAAATTAAATTCAAAATGTCCCCTAATTTTTTGGCTAACAAAATTGTGAGTCAATTCAAACAATATGAGAACTGAATTACAATGGTACTTATGTACCATTAATATTAATATCTACCACCCTTTTTGTTAAAATACAAATATATTTAAATACTTGTAAAAGGTAGCATCAATGCATATACAGTATTTTTAATGACATTCCAGGTTCTGGATTCCTTTTTATTGTGAATTAATGTGTGAATGGCTAAGCAGTGAATATGAAGTGACTGTAAAAACTGCATCTGCAGAAACTGCAGTTCAGCCACGCACCTGATTAATATTGTACATCTGTCAGTGGTGGTACAAGAGCAGATGTCACTCACCAACCAAACCTTTTTATATAAAAAAGTAAATCAAAACTTTCACGGACAACAAAGAATGGCAAGAAAGGCAATTAATACAACAAAATTGGAGATGAATTGTGTTGAAAACTAAATTATATTAATGAACTGAAAGACAGTGGATGACAGTATAACCATGGCATACCAATGAGTTTGAAATTGGAACCCTAGCAAGAATAGCATTTGCCAGAGATGATAAAGTTTTCTACATACTGCTTCTTCTCCTGCTAAAATTGACCAAAAGTGATCGTTATGCATTGCAAAAAGCCAAGCTGTCACATTGTAATAGAGAGCAAAAGAACAGAAAATATTTTTCCATGGATGATATATTGATGGAAGAAAAGACATAACATTAAGATACTGCACTTACAGTATATATTTCTCGAATGGAAACTCAAGAAGTATAACAAGGAGGTGGAAGAAGCACTTGTTAGGAACCCAATGAAAACATACTAAAAAACCCTGTAATTCTCTAAGGGCGCTATGATTTCTCTATCTAATTTGATTGTCTCCATTTTGTTAGGATTTCCTGCCTGAGGAAATGAATACCAAGCTATGCAAATGTCCATATCTTAAAACTTGCTTTTATAAGCATCAAGAAAGGACTCTCAGAACAAACAGAACTTTTATTTCTAGAGATGCAAGCACAGCTGGCATATAGCCAAGTGAAAAAGAATTATTCTGACAATCCAAATGCAGTGTTTCTTTAGAGCTCAGGGGTTAAAATCCTGCTGTTGCTCCTAATCTGCTCTGCATCAGAAAATCATGAAATTCAAACTTCAACTTCCCTTTCTACAGCTTATCCCAGCATGGGAATTGATTCATCACACACTGCAATCAACTTTTTGGTACTTAACTGAATACAAATTACAATACTGAGAGAGATTTACGTGTTCGTGTCATAGAACACAGCACTCCTAGAAAAAAAAATTGGTTTATACACCGCAGGGATTCAGCTACATTTCCAAATACCCATTCAAAATAAAGCACAGAAAGATAGAAAGGATGGGCTTTTTTAATTGTTTTCTCTGCCTTTCTGTTTGTCTGGGTTTATTTATGCAACTGCTCATTTTTAAAAGGATTGTTTTCCATTCATCTCAATCCTTTGACTTACCAGAAACACCAAATTTGCTCCCCCATAATTTTGTTGTAGAAGTGCTGGGAAATCTCAGAGATGTTATGAACCTTACTGAAAGTTTAGAGCACTGAATATTCTTTTCTCTATAATGTGAATTAGTCATTGAAATTAAATAAAAGGTGTTATAAAAAGTGTAGGGGGGGAGAACCAAAAAAAAACTCCAAGAAAGAAAGAATTCGAAAATACCTGAGCAAAAATCCCAGCTTTTCTGAGTTAACACTTAGTCCCAGTTATGTAAAAACATGACAGGAAGCTAAACACTAAAGTTACACTTTCTTTTGACACATTCCCATTCAGTCATATCTGATGCTATGCTCCTTTCTAATTCTGTACGATAAGTCAGAAAGAGAATTAAGTATCTGTATATATGAAACCTTTACTACATTTCACAAATATTACCAATGTATACTGGCAACAGATACACAGTAGATGTCTTCATGCTAAATATGACATTTGTAATGTCTTCTTACTCTCTTTGTCCTTATTTAATTCTGCTTGTTAGGCCAGTTGTTTATACTGCAAGATTTTTGGAACAGATATGCCAACAATGCCTCAAAAAACATACTCAAATCCCTCATACTGATGTTAATAATGCACAACAATTAGAATAATGCTGAATAAATAGTAAATAATAAAAATAGCAAATTCATAATCTGTCATGGGTTGGCACTGGCCAGATGTTAATGCACCCATGAATATATGTTTTTTCTCTAACAACTCCTGTGGGATGTGATCAGGAACAGAGCAGAACAGGCTTAAATCTTGAAAACAAAAAAAAACCCACCAAAACTTTATTAATTACATAAGAACAGGGACAGAAATACTCTTAAACACACACAGAGACAGAAATAAAAACTTCTTAGAACATTTCTTCTCCCAGTTTCTACCTCTCCACCCATTACTTTTCACAGACCAACCTTTGGGTTTTAGATCAAACAATCACCACTCAAAAAAAACTAATCTTCAATTCAGCAAGGGAGAGAGGAGTCTCTCTGGCACCACAGACTGTTCTCCAGAACACACAGGTCTACTCTTTATGTGTTCTCATGTCACCCGTGGCACCGCCCAGAGAAAGTCTGCCAGGGTGACTCTCTCTTTTTCTTATGTCCAGCGCTCTCACCGCTGTCTCATAGGCCAAAACTACATACAGGGCTTTTTAAGGATGCTGCATGCCGAACTCTCCCCTTTTTACCCAGAGGCCAGGGTTCCAGGAGCAGGTCTCCCCTGAGGGCAGAGGGCGCTACCTCACCCTCCCCCTCTTTTCTCTGCTCGCTCCACTCTTCCAAGTGCCAGTCACTGTAGCAAAAGCAAGGGCAGCTGCATCCACTCAAAAATGCAGTTTATGTTCAAAAGAGACTTAAGTTCAGTCCATGGCTGGCATTATGCAAGAGAATTCCAGCTCAAAAGGCTACTCCTCTCATTCTTCCATCGAGTTCCTTCCAATCATGCTTTATCATCTCGGTCTCAGGCCGCTTCCCTCTCTCTGAAAACCACCAGTCATGAGAATCAATGTCTAAGAAAAGTTTCTTTCTGCCAAGCAAGGGTTAACAGTTTTTTCTCGGCAGGGTGCAGGCTCAGGCACTCCCAGGCTCCGCAAACCCCCACGTGGCTGAGCACCTTCTCCCGGAGTTTGGGGGGGAGGAGGGGGGTGAGCACACACAGAAGGCACTTCCACAGTTTTCCACCCCTCCATCCTGGACGGGGCAGCTCAGTTCCAGTCCTGTCCATTCTCTTCTCCCCCCGGGCCCCAGCTTACTTTAGTTTCACCGTGTGGTTGTCCTGAGCCCTGCCACGTGGCTTCCCCCTCCCCCACTCAGCCCAGAGCTGAGCAGGAGAGAGGAGATGTTTCCGCTGCTGAAACTGGAACCCAAAAGAGACCGAACCCCCTAGACTCCTGTTTTTAACTCTTTGTGTCCTCAGAGGCGTGTCCAAACCTCTGAGTGACCAATCCAGGTGCCAGCAGAAAAGCTGATCACTGATTAGACTGCCTACATCCCCCTGGAAAAATTCACCTCCCCCCCAACCACGACATAATCCAACATCGCATCTTATAAGGAAAAGTTGAGAAACATAGGATACACTTTAACAGCTTATTTAATTGGAGAGCAAAGAGAGAGCTATGAAATCCTAAATTGCAGCATCTATATTCAACTCCCAGTTTCAGTTTGCTCTAAATTAAAATTGTTACCATTGTCACTGAAGTTTCAGAACTGTCCAGCACCTCCTAGATCTTAAAAGATTTGTTTCACTAATTTTGCCAAGGATTTCTATTGAGTATCCATTTCTGTATCAAGCATATGAGGACATACATGTCCTCATATAATTTTCAGTTGTGAGTAAAGGTTGAACATAGGTGATAAAGCAAAGGACATGCTTAATCAAATGCTTTGCAGCAAAGAACTTGAATGTAGAAGTTGTCAGACTCTTATGGCCTCCTAAATGCGACTGGAATCAATGGGATAAATCCCTCAGGTTTTCACCTGGATTCTGTGTACTACAACATGTCACATTAATCAAAAGATATCTCATGATTCTTTAGACAATATTGTGGTTTGACACATCAGCAGCAACCAACCCTGGCTGCACTCCCACCAAGCAGCCATCAGAACAGGAGTCACTCAAAGCCTGTACTACTTAGGGATGCAAAAATCCCAGGCAGGGAATTAGGTACACTCCAGAATCAGATTGCAGGGAAACACATGTTGAGAGCTGAGTTTTCAAATAGGATCTCCCCTGCATTCAGCACTCATTAACACTGAAATGAATGTCAGTAGATGAAAGTACAACAGCTATAAAACCACACCCAGCAACACAAAACAAGAGATGAGAAAGGGAGATGAGGGGAGAAATAACATGTTTGCAGGTACAATGAGAATTTATCTTTCAGCTCAAAAATATGGGACATTATAATTTCACTGCCTTCACCAATAAGTCTCCCCTACTCACAAACAGGCAAATGATTAACTGTACAATGTAGATAAGATTCTAGGAACTAAGAAGTTGATTTTCAAAGCAATGGATGAACACAAAGAAGTGTGTAAGACTTTTTTCCCCTTACTGAATTTCATGTTATCGAGTTTATGACTGCAAATTCTTCCTCTTGACAACATCCATATCTCAGTAACTAAAACCTTAGAATCAGTGCTGGTCAGTTGAGGTTCCTTAGCAGAGTAGTGTTAAACTTAAAGTCACATTGAATTTTCCAGACTGGTGAATATAGAGAAGCTAAGTGTTCAGTGTTATTATTGTTGCATCACTCTTATACACCTAAAAATGAAAGGGGAGGGAAAAGATTTTAGAAAAAAACATGTTCTGACCATATCTGTCGTAGTAGAAAAGCATCTCCTCCAAGTCACATTCTGTTTATCAGACTTTAAGTGATAAGTTTGAATTAGAAACAAATACAGTATATATATTTAATTGTAAATGTTAAGGAAAAAAATCCCAGTACCTCAGATTGTACTTTTTATTTCATGGAGAAAAAGACAACCAACCAAAGATTTCATAAGTAGGTATGCAAATATAATGTCATAGATAATTATGTAACACTATCCTGCTGTAAATCTAGTTGGATAGGTGTGAGGATTTACAGTAAGTTAAATACTGAGAGCTTGGTGCATACAAAAAGAAGCCATCTGCTGACAGAAAGATTTTTTGAGATAGCATCAGGATCACATTCAGCAATGACACTCTTTTCTCTTTCATTTCAGCATCCTTCTCTACATACATTAATAAGTAGCTTTTGTCTCATCATTTTTTTCTTCTGTACCAATGACTCAGATCTTATCATTTCCAACGATGACAATCCAAATGTAGAAGTATGGATTGTACTTAGTCTTAATTTCCTGAATTATAAGTAGTGTTACAATCTCAAGTAACCTGAATGGACTGTAAATTGAGGAGCTTGGTCTTCTCTGCTCTACCACTAGCATTCCTCCACAGAGCCAGGCAAACTGCTTAAGCTCTTTGGGATGTTTTTTCCTATCTCTAAGATTCTTTGTGATTTAGAGATGAAAGAAGCAACTATTGCAGTTGAACTTCAAGGCAGAATGTTGATCCTACATTACAGGATGGTGTGCCCTGTGAGAAGCAAACATATCCAGAACTTAAGAAACAGACAATGACTCTCAAGAGGCTCAACCAGCAGTTAAGAGGATTTGTATCTCTAAGCAGGGATTTACTAAACAAAATGAGTATGTACAAATAAGACTA
Source organism: Prinia subflava (assembly GCF_021018805.1). NCBI lineage: Eukaryota > Metazoa > Chordata > Aves > Passeriformes > Cisticolidae > Prinia > Prinia subflava. Next base: position 114,010,855 of record NC_086247.1, on the reverse strand, counting down.
GTGCTCTAACAGGACTTTCTTTTTCTGCACTTGTAATACAACCCCTGACACCAAGGTTGGAGCTGTAACCTCTGTCTGCATTAAAGAAGGGATTGGAAAGTACCTCAGAATTTCAGAGCTTGCCTCCATAGCAATACTCTCTGCTGTGGCACAAAAAAAATCCAAACAAATTAAAACCATACCAAGAAGTGATTTGAAAATATCCAGGCTAGTACTGATGGAAAGACAGCAAGAGGGCTCTTGTGCCAGCTCATACCTAGAGGACTGCACCACACAGTGATTACTGTGGCCTAGAAGCCACATGGAACTCTGAACCATTTCCTTTTTAACATTTATCATCCAGGATTAGCCCTTCTCTGTGTGGCACATATAAAAAATGGGAAAGGGTAAAGCAAGAGAATGGCTAAGTAGCTTTTCAAAGAACATCACGAACAGAAACAAAACTTGTGACTGGATGGAGAGCCGCAAGGAGGGAAAATGGAAATCCTAAGCTCCAGTAATGACTCAAATAAATTGGTAAACAAAACTTGTCATACAAGTGAGAGTTACCCTATAGTTGTTGTGAATGTATTCAGACAGAAAAGTATTCTGACCACAGCCTGAAAAGTAACTGTTCTTGTAAGCAAGGTAAATCAAATTATGAAAGTTTACAGTCTGCTTTGTTTTGGTGGTGGATTTTCCATTCCTTTTACACTACTGAACTAATAATACATAAAAATCTTAATGATGGTCAAGAGATCTACACCTGCTATAGAGTTTATAACTTTGGGATACATCTGAATCTGTTGATATAAAGGAGGAATTTTTAGGAAACAAAAGCCAGTGAAAGAGTGTGCTCTTGTGTACAGACTTAAGAAAAGGAACTGGACTGGTTTTTACTCTGCCAATCAGATCTAATAGTGACTGGCAAAACGAATTACTATTATTTGATGCAACTATCCTACTTCAGCAGATGGCCAGCTCCCTATATACAACTTCAGTGACATCTTGCTAGAGACAGCAAGTTTTGGTGGTCACCCTGGCTGGTGATGGTCCCACCTGCCCTGAAACTTGAGTGGAAAGGTCAGGCCCATGAAGGGAAAGATTTCATTCTTGGTGAAGTCGTAAGAAATGCAGGACTTGAGATAGGCACTGCCACCACAGAGCAACATGCCAGTTGTTCTTTGAGAGCAAGAGAGAGGCCAAAGCAACGCAGTGCCAGTGCCTGCACTGTGAAAACACTACACAAGTCTCATGGGACTAATGTGAGGCTTGACAGGCTGCAGGGTCAGAGGTCTGCAACACACTAGCATCCACTAATATACAGAACAGGCAGAATTAGAGGCTCATAAGACAGGGCAGAAATAGTTCAGTATGCCCAATGCTTCTTTCTACAGTAACAGACTCTGCTGTGAAGACCTCCTATCCTTAAACAGACATATAGATGGGCTTAATTCTATGGGGGAATAAATACAAAATGCTGCAGCTTGTATGACAGAAAGACACGAAAACTCCTCCTTCATGTTTTTCCCTCTTCTGGAAAACTTCTCAAGTCAGTGAAAATCTCAGATGGCAACTGCAAATACGGCCCTCAACAACTTTACAGAGACTTCAGTAAGAGTACGTTCCCTCCAGAAAAAAAGAAAATGTTTCTTTGATTCTAAATATTCTCATTTAAAGCTCCCCCATATCTCACACCAATGAATGAATATATTTCACATAAGTAAGCTTAGCAAAGAATCACAACCCTTTACTGGAAGTTATATTTCATGAAACAAGATCAAAAATATCAACAGCGAACAAACATGTCAAGGAGGAGCCATTTAAAAAAAAAGCCTTTGAACTCATTTGACCAAGGCTATTGTTAAAAAAAAAAAATCACACCTGTGTGCAGACAGACGCCTTTTATCTGGTAAGAACAAGGTGGGGAGACTCATGGGATAGATAATTAATCTCTATTGCTATCTATAGTTTCTTTGTTAACACTGTCTTGGTTGAAGTGTGAAAATATGTTCACAACTTTGGAAAATGAGCGATTAGCTGATTGAATGACAATATAAATCTTAGAAACACAGAAATTACTGTAACCTAACACTATTTCTGACTATATAGGGCTTTTAAAATTTTATAAGAAAAACATTCTCTCAAGCATCCTTCACGACTGTAAGGGAAGTTAGCAAATCTTCCCTATGGTAACAATCAGTGAAGAAATTGTGACCACCATCACCAGTCTATTTCCACTACTGCACCCAGTATTTTACCCACAGGGAATTAATTGCAGGGAGTATTTCCTTTGCACAGACAAGTCCCAAGGAACTGTGACAGAAAGATGCCATAAGCAGCACCGAATAACCAGGAGCACTAAGCACTAGCCCCAGTTGTGTTAGGGCCCTGTCAAGTAGCAGTTGTGTGTATTAAGCAGTACTGGTCTCACACCAGAGCCCCAGGAGATCTCCCAATTAAGCAAGTTTGCCGGGTAAATGTCTCAGTTAAACAAAGCATACGGTACGAACTTGTATCAAAGTGCTACATGGCAAAAGCCCCACACATTTCAGCACAACTTCACAGGGCTGCCCAAGTTGTGCAAGATTCATATTAAAAAAGATCTGACTAAACACAAATTGCATACTCCAGACTGTCATTTCAAAACTCTCTCCTGGGATAAGATACAAGTTAGACCTCATGTTTAAGGAAGACCCACTTTGCACTTTTTTTCTTTTCTTTTTTTTTTTTTGGTTTTTTTTTTTTTTGTTTTTTTTTTTTTTTTTTTTTAATGAAACCATCCCTTTGTACCCTTGGATGCTCCTACAGGATGGAATTCATTTTCACAGGCACTTCCACATTAATGAAGGAAGCGAATTTATCTTCATATAAGTCGATGATCTTATTAACATCAAGACTGCATATAAAAGCATAAAGAACATGTTTTCACAAAGTGTTTTACTTTTTTTATCTGTGCTACTAAAATTCTTGATATGGCACTTAACACTTCACGTTTCTCACACAGCAACTTCCTCTTCTCTGGTGATGAAAACTGTTCTGTTTCTAGTCATTCAAGCCGCTGTAAGAAAACAGTTTTCCTGTGTCATCGAGTCAGCCATTGTGCCACTTCCTGGGATCACTGCACTGGCTCCCAAATCAGACACAGATATTTATCCCAATTTAAAGCCCTTTGTGGACAATTTCTACCTTACTGTCTTATGCCACTCTTGCCCTGCATAATGTCAGTCTCATTTGCTTATCTGTCAAGATAACACTTTCTCTGATACTTTCTCATTTCTGACAATTTTCACTAGCCCCAAATAGCATGAGATTGTTATTAGACTCACAGCTGCATATGCCCTCCCTCAAAAACTCAAATCTCCAGAACAAAGTGGTTCTATCAACTTTTTTTCCTTTGTATTTGTTCTGGTTTCCTCAAGCAACGCCTTACTCCCTTTTGCATTTCTCAGTGTTCATAATTCTTGTCTGTCAGACTTGGAAATAAAACTCCCAGAAATTCCTCTTTCTGCTTTTCAGACCTGCTATCAGAAGAAGCAGCAGCAGAGGACAACTTCTCCAAGCTACAAAGCTATTGGAAATTTATTTTTGCATGTACTCTTTCCATGAAAAAGCAGCAAAGCTCTGGCCTGAAACTGATCAAATTAACACAACACATGGAGTTGACATGTAAGTTCAAAGATCTTCTTCAGTAAAAGGAATCTTCAAAATTCTAATTTTGCAGGTTATATATAAACACCAGTAGCCAAGAGTTTAAGAGCAGCAAAAATTACTAATTTAAATAACGTCATTTTTAAGAAAACCTCAACTTACTTTGAAAGCATACATTCCCCTTTTTTTGGCTCTCATGCTGAAAGTTCCTCTTGGTATCATGTGTTTTCTTGTATCTTCTCTTTGCAGATTATATAAGAATTCTGCAGGTTGGCTGGTATCTATTTTTTTTAACACTCTCTTATATTCATGGCAGAAGTGGCATAGCCGAAATCCCTTAATAAAACAAATACAAATAAGTTGACACGTTGCATTTGTATGGCTTTGTTCAATTAAAATTCTCAAAACAGTTTATAAACATTAACTGGAGTGGTATCATTTAAAGTTACAGAAATCAATTGTAATATTCATATTTTACTCTGAGAAGTGAGATCAAACTTGTGGTTAAAAAAAAGAAAAGTATAAAGGCACTTAATGGTATAAAGCAGAAGTACTCTAGATCAGTAAGGCCAAAAGCATTCGTGTGGAAGATTTTGCCTACATCACGCTCTACTAATTTCTGTGAATGTATCAACACGAAGAACTTGCCTCTTAGGGTGGCCTCAAGTTGAAACAATGTGTTTCAGAATAAAGAGACTAAATTTTCATATGGGGAAAATAATGTCAATCTGGGGAAAAACTGCACTTAAAACTTTGATGGAAAATAATTTAAATAATAAATAACATGGCATTATCTAAATTCTGCCGACTGAATTTTCTAGACTGCTCATTACCTTCCAGAGGCATACCAGGTCTATCTGGTGTTTGGGGACTTGGGCTCCTCACTTCCCTGAGAATGCAATGCTTAAAACTCACCTTTCCACTGAACAGAAAATAACAATGCTAGGTAACAGAAGAAATGCTACATTTGGAAGAATTTTTGTAGCCTCCTGTAAGAGGATACTGCATAAAATGACTGGTTTTTCATATCACTTGTCAGTCTAAAATGTTAAAGATAGGAAAGGGGGTAGGCTTTCTGAAAATTCTGGCTTGTATTTGCTAAAACAAGTCTCAAGTTTCAGATATGTCTCCTTGCTTCTCATTTCTCTTTATTTCTAGGCAATCATGTTCTTGGGTTTTTAAATGTATGACAATTTCTGGCAGTTAATCACTTCTTAAAATTAATCTTTTACTCCATGTTTTGTGTCCTGAACTGGTTATTCTTGCCTCGTGCAAGTAGTAACTAAAGGTTAGTCATTTAAGTATATTGCAGGCGCCTAAATAAGAGTCGATGATGGGACACCAGATTTCCTCATTCCTCCATCAACCGCACCGCTGTCACCGTGGTCCCAGCGACACTGAGGCATGAGAAAGGACCTCCTGTCTGCTGACTGGGGAGCCCTGTTTATGGTCAGAAACCAACTCATTGATGAAAACAGCCACCAATTAAATCCTCATTTGCCACTTCGAGTCCTTGCTGTGGAAGCCTCGGGCACGCCAAGGGCTGGAGGATGTGACACCAGTCCCCGTCAGAGGCTGCACACACAGACACACACACAAGCTTCCCTGAGGTTCCCCAGGAACATGGTGCTCAGCACCCAGGCCTGTCGGGAGCCCAGTTCTGGGCTCCTCAGTACAAAAGAGACATTCAGCTCCTGAGGCGGATCCAGCAGAGGGCAATGAGGATGAGTGGGGGTCTGGAGCGTCTCTCTTATGAGGAAAGGTCGAAAGAGCTGGGCCTGTTCAGTCTTGAGATGAAACATCTGACAGGGGACCTTATCAATGCATATAAATATCTAAAGTGGGGTTGCCAAGAGGATGGAGCCAGGCTCTGCTTGGTGCTGCCAAACAATAGGACAAGAGGCAACAAGCAGAATCTGATACACAGGAAGTCCCACCTGAACATGAGGAAGAACTTGCCCAGAGAGGCTGTGGAGTCTCCCTCACTGGAGATACTCCAGAACGATTGGACACAATCCTCCAGGATGATCCTGTTTGCGCAGATAGGTTGGACCAGATGACCCACTGCGGTCCCTTTTCAACCTGTCCCTTCCTGTGAGTTCGTAACCCCTCGGTGACTCACAGAGTATGAGCCCACCCACGGTTCCACGGCGCCGGGTCAGCGGCGGTGCCTCAGGGCCGCCTCAGGGCCGCGCCCACCTGCCCCCGCCCACGGCACCCTCGGCCCTCGGCTCTCCCGCCCCGGTCTCCGCCCGACGCGGGGAGGAGCGGCAGGAGCGGCCGGGCTGTGCCGCGCCTGCGCCGCAGGGCCGGGGACGCGGCGGCGCTCGGTGTGCGCAGCTGCCGCCGCCGCGTGGGGCCGCAGATGGAGCCTCCCCCCGGCGCCGCAGGTAGGGGCGGCCGACGGGCGGGCGAACGAGCGGGCGGGAGGGAGGGAAGAAGGGAGGACGGCGGGGCGGCGGAGCGTCTCCCAGACTACTCACTTCACCCCCGCCCTCCTCGCCCCCACCGCCGCTCGCCTCGCCAAGGCTTCCTGTGGGAAACCCCCGTCGCTTTCCGCTGGCCCCTCACACCCGCCGGAGAGGGCGGTGGCCTGCCTGCGGCGCAGCGCCGTGGGTGCTGGGAAGGGCCACCCTGGGGGACTCCAGCCTGGCCTCCACGAGGTTCCCGGGGCACTGGGCCGTCCCCGCCGCCCTCAGCGGGCTCCCGCCGCCACCTCCCTCCTCCCCTCCCTGCCGCCGTGACCTCCAGCGGCAGGACGCGGGGCGAAGGCAGCTCCTGGGTGTCCAGCGACCGCGGGTGCCTGCTGGAGCCTCTCTGGCTGTGTAACCAACGTAAAGGCAAAGCACTAAGGTTATGTGATCCTCGACTTCGTGCTGGCGAGATCTTGTCCCAGTGGATACAGACATGTGTCCACAGGAATGAGTGTAAGCCCCTGGCCTTTATGACCTCGTGTAGTGTTGTCTCGTTGTGCCCAGAGTTCCCGAGTGTGGTGCCTTTGGCTTGGTGTCTTAAAAGGCCATTCCCTGCAGCCAATGCCTGGTGTTGAGTCTCCCGTAGGAGGTGATGACCTGCAGTGGTTGTGGCTGTGTACCTCGGTCCCTGCCGCCTGTAGCTGCTTCTCCAAAAGCCCAAGGATGCTGGCCCAGGCCAGGCTCTCGGTTTCTGATGGAAGCCTGTCCTGGACCTTGCAAACAGGCCATTCATAGAGCACTCAAGTTCTGAGTTTATTGATTGTATCCTCTAAGCATTGATCTGTTACTAAATTAAGAAAATGTTATAAAACTTATCACAGCATTTCAAGTGGTGGATGTTCATCTGCAGCATAATTTTACTTCCCAGTTGTCCTTTGGGAAAAGCCTAGTTATTACACCAGTTGATTCACAGAATATTCTGAGTTGTAAGGGACCCACAAGGTTCATCAAGTTTGACTTTTGAATAAATGGTCCATAATGGGATCAAACCCACAACCGTGATGTTATTAGCAGCATGCACATGCTCTGACCAACTGAGCTAATACCAGTGATTCAACCTGTTGTGATTTCAGTGCAGAACAAAAAACATGGCACCAAACACTGAAGTCATCAGCATTCTGCGTCCTCATTTATGTATATGATCTGTCCCTTCCAAACCATATTGTGGTTGTATGTTAGCTGTGGTAGGACTGCTAAGTGTGTGCTTTGGGTCCCTGCTATGTGATACCAATACTGAGATTCATCTGCTGAGCAGTGGCAGTGCTTACTGACACCTCTCTAAATCTGCTACCTTGTTATCCACTATCTTTTGCTTCCCTCCTCCCACTCCCCATCAGTTTCTGCCTTATACAGCTCTGTTGAAAACCTCAGAATGAACTAAAAGTGGAGATGTCTAGGTGAGGTAGTAGAGAAACTGGAACAAAAGTTGCAAGAGGTGTGAGCTGCCCTTTTTTTGTTAGTAAGGTGTTAACCCAAATACCCTGGTGTGGTAGGTTTTAATGTCATCACTGTTAACTGCTTCTTGGCTCATATAAAAAAAAAAGGAGGATCACAGTTCTGTAAATTGTTACCGTGACTGCTACTTCATTTTATGGTCACAGAAGATACAAGTATACTTACGGCTTTGAAAAGCACTAGGGAATGACTATCAAGGAGTCCTTTGAAGCTCAGATTGTAGAACCTGTGAATTATGTTGTGATTTGTATAGGAGTTTTTTGATAGCCATAGTTTGGGAAGAAACTGTGGTTGTGTCATTAGGTGATTATAGCCAATAAATAAATTGGTAGTAAACATGTTCACAAGATTTTATGTTCATAAAATCACAGATTATCCTGAGTTGAAACAGACCCCTCAAGTTCAATTCCTGGCCCTGCACACGACTTCCCCAAGACTCACACCATGTGCCTAAGTGTGTTGTGCTTCTGGAACTCTGTCAGGCTTGGTGTCAAGAGAACTTCCGTGGAAAGCCTGTTCCAGTGCTCAGTCACCATCTGGGTGGAAAACCTGTTCCTACTATCCAGCTTAAAAAACCTCCTCCAACTCAGCTTAAAGCTTCTGCTTTTGCCCTTATGAGAGCTGTAAACTGCAGTGAGGTATCCCTTCAGTCTCCGGGCTGAATAAACAAGTGACTTCAGCTGCTCCTTGAGTGGCTTTAGGCCCTTCCTCCCCTCTAGGCCCCTCACCAACTTTGTAGCTCTCCTTTTGATGCTATCCTAAAGTTTTATATCCTTCTTGTATTGTGGTGCCCAAAACACACAGGACTCGAGGTGACCCTGCCTCAGTGCAGAGCAGAGCAGGACAATCCCCTCCCTTGCCTGGCTGGCCATGCTGTCCCTGATGCCCCCAGGACAGGGTTGGCCCTCCTGGCTGCCAGGGCACTGCTCACTCACATTCAACTCACCATCCACCAGGACCCCCACGCCCCTTTCTGCAGGGCTACTCTCCAGATGCTTTTTCCCCAGTCTGTCTGTACATCCAGGGTTGCTCCATCCCAGCTAAACTGTGTTAAACTTCACATGGTTGGTGATTGTTCAGCCCTTAATTTGTCGGGGTCTTCCTGGAGGGTCTCTCTGCCTTTGAGGGAGTCAACAGCTCCTCCCAGTTTAGGAGAATGTTACACTATTTTGTTTTATCTTACTCCAAAATGAATGTACTGCAGCCCAGTATTGAATCTAATTTTTCTATGCAGCGCTTCCAAAGCTATGTAGAGTGCTGTTTTTAGTAGGAGAGGCCATGGGTTATGAGAAAGCTCATGTTATTTTTAATGTGGACTTGGTTATAGCTGTCATTTTCAGGTGGTGATGTTTGGACCCCCAGTTGAAGATTCACAGATGTGTAAAATGGAGTCATGGACAATAGCTGAGATAGACAATACAGGTTTTGGTACCTATCCTTGACACAGGGCATAAAGCAGAGGGTCTGAAGACCGATTTGATATTTTTCCTAAGCTACTTAACATGTCTATTTCTTCACGTCAGGTGGAAGTTTAGGTTGTTAAATACAGCAGCAGTTTTATCAGTGGATGGAGAAAATTTGGCTTGCAGAATGTATGTCACTTGTTTCAAAGTAATAAGGGCAGTAAGAATAGAACTAGAAGAATACACTTAAAAGAATGAAATTAGAGCTTCAAAAGATAGAAAGGATAAAATCATGGGGAATAAAGCAATGTTGAATTTAAAGGGGAAAATGTAGAAGTAAAAGGAGAAGTTGCTTTTCAGCTGGTTTTTTCAACTTTCAATTAAACTTCTTTTAGATAAGTTTTGTGATTAATAACATAAGTTTCCAGAATAACATCTGCAATCATTGTGTTAATGTAACTGAAAGCTTTTAGCCTTGTGTCACCCCATGCTCTGAAACTTAAGAGAACACTGATGTGTTTTGATCATATCTCTGATGTTAGTTTCCAAGACGTTAATTCATTTATGTTGTATGTGCTGATTGTTCATTTACTACACAGGTACAGAAGTCAAAGGTAGGCTTTGTTTTTTATTTGTCTCTTAATCCTTACTTCCAGTTAAAGAACTCTTTTTAAAAAGTGCAGGAAGAATGGTATTCAGTCCTGTTATTCATAAGCCTTGCTCTTCATTTGTGTGTGATGTTCTTTATTTGGAATGAAAGGTATAAATTTTATCTTGAAAGGAGTGGCTAAGGAGCTAAATATTCAAGCTCTCAAGGAGCTGGGCAGATTTATTTCTATAATGAAACTTTTATTTGTGATTTACATTGTTTTTCATTACACCTTGTCACATAGTTCTGAGAATTAGTAAGGAGGACTGTAGTGCTGGAGCAGCTGATTAAAGGTATTGGGCATGGTGGCAAATCTTAGGTAGTTAACATCTCGTCTTGTAATAACTGGGGGATTTGTTGGTTGGTAGATTTTCCTGCATCCCTTCCTTGTCCATATGGGGTACTTTGCTCTTTCTGTGCTAGATTTACCTCTTAGTCATCTCTTGTTTCTCGTGCAAATTATTGCACAGTTTCTTATGTCACAGTTTAGCTGTATTTTATGTGATCTGTTTGGTTTATGCAATTCAGATAGTTTGTGTTTTTTGAGGACCTTTCTCTGTCTTATTCCAAGTGGAAGTAAGCAATGAATTCTTTCACACCATTCACTGTTAGTTAGAAAGGGATAGAAGAAACAGGGATTATACACTTGGGTCTGATTTCAGACAGGAGGTGCTCAGATGTGTGGGCTTGACTTTTTAAAAAGTGTGCAACCCTATCCTGTAAGTAGGAATTGAATTATATCTGTGCTGTTAGTGTATTTTGGCATCTCAGAAGACCCCTGGAGTGTGTATTTGTTTGCTGAAATTCTGCTGCAGGGTGTTTTTGTTAAGTGACAAAGTTTTGTTGAGGATTTTGCGTCAGTTACCAAGTGAAGCACTCAGAAGCTTTACAAAGGTGGAATTAGGGCTGGCTCTGCTAGTTTAAGCCTTGCTCAGTCCACAGCCCTAGCTGTTACTCACTCCGTGTGTTCTACATTTTGCTGGAATTCTCATCTTCTGTCAGATGGGATTTGAGGTGGGCTGAGGTGTTCCCTTTATAGGGAGCTCACAGCTTAAGTTTTCCTAACTGGCAAGTCTTCATACTTGAACAGTGGTACAGGCTATGTGTTAATGAAGTTGCATTATTTCCAGTAGTAAATATTAAGTCCTAATCTGTAATTAATTTTCAGGTCCTGTAGCTGGATTTGCTGTGTGATCAGCAGTGTAAAAATATCTCCTTGTGTCGGCTTGGCTTTACTTATTACTCACTAGATGTATAAGCATTTGCAATCTGCATGTAATTAACAAGAAAGTGTGCTTTGTCAGGTCTGCTTTTCCTTTTCTTTCTAGGTATTACAGACTTGCTGTAATACAGCCATTGTTCACTTTTAGCAAACAGCATTCTCGTAATCCAGTGCTGCCATATTGCAGGAACATGAGCCCCAAAGCAAAATGTAAGATAACAAATTCAGCCAGTGAAAAAGGTGAAAATTGACTTTGAGGTGATGATAGAATGGTGAGAAGTTAAAGCTTTGGAAATTTTCCCTGGTGTTGTCATCCCTGTACTCCATCTTAATTTAAAATGATGTCAGTATTAGAAAGATCTCAAAATCTGGAACTTTTTAAATACAAATAAATTTATTCATATACATTTAAAGAAAAAGAAAAAAGGATACTGCATGGAAAAGCTGCATTGATAAGTTTCTTTTGCTTTTGAAGCAGGGTTTCAGGGTATCACAGATCTAGTTTCACTTGGATTATAACACTTCTGTCATTTCATATTGTGCTTCTATACTTTAAAATCTCAGTAGAAACTCACTACTTAAGGTTCCAGTTTGTATGCAAACACCGATGTGCAAATGAAATTACCAAACTCAGCAGCATTTCACATATGTATAGAGGTGTTTGTCTGGTCCTGATCCATCATCTGTCAGTTCACACTGGATGTCTTTGACTGATAAAATTCTTTACATTTAACAGGATTCCGCTGGATTTTTTTAGGACGAGGTTTACAAAGCAGGATGCTGAAATTATGCTGTAGCTTTGACCCCATGGATTCCTTGTCACTAAAGGAACAGAAGCCCTCCCAAAGGCTACAGGATTGGATACTTAATGTGTTAATTGATACATCAAATTACAATTGTAGGAAAAGACCCTAAGATTTCAGAAAGATAAGTTGTTTTTTTTTTCTCCCATGACTTTAATGAGTCTATCTCTAAATGAATTTGTTCCAATGTGTGACTTAGTGTTTTCAAATAGAGTTTTTGAGTAATTGATAATACATTCAATGATGCAGACTTTTTGGATAAATTTTTATGATGCACATATGCATAAATGATTTAGATGAATTAGCCTAAGAATGGTAATTTTTATTTAATACAAGGAGAATAAACTAGACAGAATGATGGAGATGAAAATTTTGAGTTGAATGCATTCTTTTCCTGGCGGAGTATTAAGCTGTAATTATATTTGCTTATTCAAAGCACTGTTATAGGTACACTAAAATAGATCTGATTTTTTTGTAAAAAAAAAATAATGTCTAGAACCAATAGTGTGATTGATGAAAGGAATGTTTGCCAATAAGCAGGCAGTGGACACTGTGCTGCCCCTTCTGTTATTAAGAGAAGTTTACTTTTACAGGGTATTTTTATAATTAGCTCATAAGCAAGGGTTTTAAAACAAAACCTTGTAATAGAATGGAGTATTTACCTCACAGAAACAATTTTACCAAGTGACCTGAAGAATAACTGAACCCTCTAAATCAATGCAATTTTGCAACTTAGTAATATTATTCATTCTTATTCATTCTCCAAACCATCTCAAGTGTTGTGTATACTATAGGTCTGCATATGGAAAAAATGACAGAATGGCTGTTCAATTCAAGTTTTAGTAGTCTTGTCACAGATTAAAACAAGACCTTGCCTTTCAGGAAAACAGCTTCTTTGCAGTGAAGGTTTTCTTTAAATGTGATGTAGGTTAAAGAATGGTAATTCAGCATGTATCTCCTTGGTTTTCTTCCCTTTTCACTTCAACAACTGCTATTTCTAGTGCTAAAGTTCTCATTGATACTTTTTCAATTTTATTTCTTACCTTAAAAAAGAAAGATATCTTAGAAATCTGTCTACTCACAACTACTTAGCTGTGATGGTAACTGGTAGGAAAAAAATATTAAGGTGTATTAAAAAGAAGGTCCCCTTTATGACTCCACATTTCTCAACCAATCTCCCAAAATAATGAAAGTGATTGCACTTAAAATTTATGTGTTTTGTGGAGTGTCGTATTTTAACTCAGATTCATGAACCTTGACTGAACTTTCTACAGCATTTTTGCTAGTAAGGAATGTAACTTTTGTTTAAAAGTTGGTAGAACTGGGATTTCAAGAAAAACATGAGGTAGTACAGTTGCTAATTAAAGTGATACAAAGTTACTAAAACTTTCTCTGTTCTTTATATATAGTGTGATTCTCAATGAAAAAGCAATAGTATTTAAAGTACTATTTTGGGCATTTTTTGAATGCAGATAAATAAAAAAATCAAGGAAATCCAAATTGTAGGTTGTATAACTAGAAATGCACGTTTCAAAGACTGTTACTGGAATTGCTTGGCTCAGTTCCCCTTGGATGGAGAAAGTGTGAGGCTCCTTTAAGTATCTGGGTAGAGCAGATTTCAACTTTCCTCAGTAATCGGTGTCCCTGCTACCTGAAGTCATGAAGGAGGTGAGGGCAGAGCTGGTAACTACCGCAGGACGCGTAAAGGGGGAGCAAGTCGGTTACCAGCTGTGTTGAATGACGTGGGGAGATGGTGTGACTTCTCTCAGGACGCTCTTCTATGCAAGCGTTTGTCTTGGTATCCTCTTCTTGTAATAGTGTTCTAATTAATATGAGAAGCTGCTACAGTCCCTTCTGTTGTTAGGACTGTAAAGCAGCTTTGTATTTCATTCTCCTCTTCCCCTTAAAGGTTTGCTGCCTGCAGCATAGCTCTATGGTGCTCATGTTGTTCTCAAGGCCATCCTGGGTCCTTTGGTCAGAGGCTGGAAAGTCAGCAGAGTATTTGTCATCTGTTTTCCCAGCTTCCATGCAGAGTGAATTCGATGTGTTCTAGTGGTTGGGATGTTCTTGTTCCTATTAATGTATATTAGTTTTTGGGGGTTTGGTCATTTTTACAAAAATAACAAAAACTATTAAAATGACCAGCTGTGGTCCTTGGCCTTCCATGGCAATAAAGAGCTTTTGTAGCTGAGGGTTTTGATCAGCCACAGAAGCCTATTATTACAACTGTAGTCTTGTGCCCTACATACTGTATAAAACAAGAGAACCATGAGCACTGAGATTTGCCAAACCCCACAGATATTATTTGTCAAAAAAACCAACTCATAAATGTTTCTTAGTGATTTGGTGAATGGGGATATCTCCCAGTTTAATAATCTCTCTTTTCAGTTCTTTACACTGGGGTGAGATTTTATGGAAAACAATTTCTCTTTCACAAAGGTATTCTCCTTTCTGTAGCTTTCTCCCCTTTTGTCTTTTTTTTTCCCTGCAAGTTTGAAACATCTTTAACTGCTCTTCTCATCTGTTCCTTGTCCCCAAGAGGAGCATTCTGGAATCTGTTGATGATTTTTTAGGAAACATTAGTATATAGTCTATCACACAGATTTCTTGCCTGTAGACTTAACATTTTCAAGGAGCTAGAGACTTAGCTGTAACCCCTGGAAGCCTGCATTTGGTTTTAATTCTGGCTAACTTTTGTGTATGTTTTTACAAAAATACTTAGTTTTTAGTATTAATAGTATTTAGTCTGTGTTTTGTAACCTTTACTTGATCAACTGTGTTCGTCCATCTGTCCCTCGTAATATTTGATGGTACTTGGAAATTTCATCAGAAAGTAAGGTAAGGGTAAAATCTCAGATTATTAAATTGATCTAGCAAAAATGCCCTTGTTTGGGCTGGGAGGAGGGAGGAGAAGAAGCTGCTGCTAGCATTTGTCTGGCCCTCTGGAAGCCGTGGGGTAACGTGGGGGTTCACTTTGTGGGAAAAGGTGGTGATCTCAAACAGCCTACCCAGCAGACCAGGAGAATGTGGACAATGTGGGTGGGAGCCAAAGGTATCAGATTTCAAATGCAGAAGGCAAACTGTGGGAAAATATATTTCTTACTTATCTGGGAATAATGTTTTCATGATGAAATAAAACAAAGTAAGACTGTTGAAATTCAGATTCCTCTGTAAGGACTAGTCTACAGCAAATCTGGTATTAGAGTAAAAATTACCTTTCTTGGTGCAGAATAGTAAACTTGCAAAAGCAGGAAAAAAGGTTTTTATTCTGGAAACTGAATATAATTGAAAATAATATAATTGAAAAAAGGAGTTGATGGTTTCCCATCATGGTTGTGTCATGTTTTTTGATGAGGTCTTGCTTCTGAGGTGTTCTTTGAAAGTTCTTGCAGTATATGTTACTGCAAAGATAGATAGCTTGGATTAATGATGATTTTGCAAGTGCTTGTACATCAGTATCAGAAATGCAGGTACTTTGCATGTGAATATTTGCTTTAGCTGGTATATGCTATTTTTAATATTTGTGCCTTATTTTTCTGAAATATTTTGTATAAATGCTAGGGATACTGACTTCAGTAAAGTGTTCTAAGGTTGTTGAAGTAAAATCACTGTAATTGTAATGCAATGGATAGTTTAAAATCAAGGAAGAATATTCAAATACTTAAGGTGTTCCAGCTGAAACTCATAAGTAAATACAGTACTGCCCAAACTGAACATCTGCATTTGAACTATTTGGAGAGGTAGTTTCACCCAGAGCCTGAAACTTGGACAGTATAACATAATTAAAATTGCTTGGGCTTTTCATAGACTCACTTAGGCTAGGTTTAACACCATTGAGTCCAAACATTATTAAGCACTAAACATTTTATAATAAAAATACAAAAGCAAAATCCTGTAAATACAGACATTTGTAAAATTAAAAAAAATCATAACTGATACTTCACACTAGACATTCTTTTCAAAACTGTAGATGAGTTTATAAATAGTCTTTACTGTCGTTTCTGTTATACTGTCGTATAATTACCTTTGAATTACTGTTGTAGTTCTCACTCTTCGTACTGGATGCAGCCCAGTGTCCCGATGTGCCCTCTCCTTCCTGCGTTTTCAACCTCTGTAGATTTGACAGCATGGGACTGAAAGGAAGGAATTCGCCCGGAGCACAGTTCTGTCATGGTTCTGGTTGCGCTGGTGTTAACACCAGTAGAGCTATCCTTGCTATCAGTCTTACTCTCCTTTTCTTTTGAATAATCAAAGAGAAGATTGGGTGCTTAACCTGAGAGAAAACCCGACAATCTGTTTTGACTGTTCTGGGCTATCAGGGAGGTCTTCTCTTTTTGGGTTTCTTTTTCTTTGCTTGCTTGCTTTTTTTCCAGATGCCCCTTTGTCCTGTTCCCCTTCTAGCCTTTAGTTGCATTCCTACCCACTTCTCCTCTTTGTCAATAGCTGATCCTTGCACTGGAGCCCTGTGCTTTGTTACTGTGAAAATCGTGGATGCTTCTGGCTCCTTTGCCAGCAGGGGAAGCCCAGCTGTTCTTCCCAGGCGCTGAAGACTTCTCTCTGCTACGTTTCCATGTTTGCCATGGTATAAAAGTTGAACCTGTGCAGAGTCAAGGGTTAGACTTGATCCTTGTGGGTCCCTTCCAACTCAGGATATTCTATGATGCTAATTATGGGAGGTAGATAAGTAGATCTCATTACTACAAGGTGTCAATCAGCTGAGAAGCACTTTTTTTACATGTATTCGAGTTAGTTTTCTTTTTTGACCTGCTCACTCACTGCGTGGTTAGGTGCATAATAATGATGTGATGGGAATGAGTGAGGGTGTTGCTATTGTTTTCGGACGGCACAGAAATAACAACATGACTCTCCATGATGGTAAAGATGAGAGCAAACTTTATTCTTCTAAATTCTACTTTTATAGAGTAGTTCTGTACAAAGAACATGATTGGTTATTCAGCGTCTACACCCTTTTGTAAACATTTCTTTCCAGTAAACATGTTGGAAAAACACCACCTGCGGATGGTTTCTCACTTCCCAAGGTTAGTTTGAATTCCTCCTTTAGATTCTCAGGCTAACATGAGAAAGTTACTCACTTGCCTTTCACACAGACACTAGCAGAGCCTGAAGCCTAAATTCAGACCAATGTCAGGCCCACATGAGGGTAATGCAGGAGTTGTAAAACTTCCCTTTTGGTGACAGGTGGCAACCTACTTGCTTAACTGTATCTGTGTTTGTACTCTGTGTACTCCAAGCACCAATACTGAGTTTAATCTAAACAAAGCTGAGTTTAGAAAGTGTGAGGAGCAGAAGTTCAGGCTGTAATTTGAGCCAGTGGTACTCGCGATACTTCAGTCTTTCCTCCTGTCCTAGTCTCACTGAATTCCCTCATATGGGCAGCTTTGGAATTATGCAGTGAACTAGATCAGGGAATTTACCTAGCTGAAAAATTGTCTAATAGGAAATTTATTTGCCTTTAAAGGAAATTAACTTCCCCTTTCATTCACCACAGGGCTGCTGAGCCTGTGTGGGCAGAGGGAAAAGAGCATCATAGGGATGGGGAAAGGGCAGCAAGGCTGCAGTGCCAGCTTACTTTGACTGGAGTGAGTGGAGCTAAGGCACGTAGCATGGTGGTGCCAGTTCCTGTCATGTCATTCAGCTGAACTGATTTGTCCTGTTTACAAAACATGCTTGGAGATTTTCTGACAGCTTTGTCTTGTCTGTAGCTTATGTATTGTACCACGTGTTTGGTACAGTAAGTGCACTGATACTCTGCAGAAGGTTAAAATGAAGAATATTTATAATATTTTATCTGTAAAATAATATATTTGTAGAAATCTGATATATGTAATATTTTAATATGAAAATCAGAGCATGGAAGCAAATCTAAGTCATGAACTATTTGTTTTTAGTGTTTTTGTTGTATTTATAGAATATGGGGGTTTCTTCCTGCTCTGGAAATGCTAAGAAGGACATTTTTGAGGAGAAATATCTTTAGTTCAGATTCTGTATATTGCTCATTGTAATCCTCTGTTGTTGCCAGATTTCACTAGTAATATCACTTATGCAATACTGTGTAATCTCAGAATGTAATCTCTTAGCATTAGTAAACTTTAAAAGACGATGACTTAAGAATGACAGATGTTGGTTTCAGTTGTTTTTTATGGAGAAGTAACCAAAAATGCTCTGCAAAATAGTGTTTGAAAGCTGTAGGTAACTTAAAACCTGTTTCTTTCCGTAGTTTGAATTCATTGCACTTTTTCTTCATTTCATCTCCTTTTCTTTTTAATAAGTGATTTTAAATTGAAATGATTGTCACCCAAAATAACTATCTGATGGTAGAATTTTCACAGATGAGTATCCCAACTGATGCTATTCTGAAATGTGATATCATCTTCAAAGGGTGAATAAATAGTGTGTTTGAAGATGAAAACCAGGTATTTGGTATAACTGCATTGGACTTTATAGTGTTCTGAACAAATGACCTTTGAAGGGTTTTAAACTCAGAAACTGAGAAATAAAAAACTGCTCTTGATAAATTCTCATCCCTTCATTTTGAAGAAAGTAGATTTGGAAAAGCAGTATTTTTTTTTTTGTAATGATCTGTGTTTATTCTAAATCACTAGTTGTACTCAAGAGAATTCTGGAGACAACTGAAAGCAAATTACAGCTGTAGTTGTAGTACTTTTAAGTACAAAAATCAGGCAGCAGCATTTCTTCTTAAGTTGGATTTCTCAAGGAAAAAGCTCCTAGATCCTTCATTGAAGAGAGTTCATTTTCTCCTGAAGAACTGAAGTCTTCCACGTAGCCATACAAATTCTAGGTTGTGCCCTAGTATGTGCTATTTTTCTCAGCTTTCTGTCAGTGAATGAAAGAGTACATACAGATCATGTGCATAGAAAAATACTAGGATCCAGAAATAAAAGTATTTAACTGCTGTGCTGTCTGTGTGCAGATTTTTTGTTCAGTAAGGCAGAAATTCAAATGGGCTGCCAGAATTTGCTCCTTTATTTTTGGTTCCTAGTGCACATTAAACAGAGTAGAAATATTCAGCATAATGCTCATAATTGTATCTGAACAAGTTTTGGACTTTCCATACTTTTGATCTGTGTGGTCCTTTCATAATACTTTCTGCTGCTGTTTGTGACAGTTTTAGTGTACTCCTGTATATTATATAAACAATGCCGTGTCAATTATTTAGATAGACTTTTTCTGATGTATAGATAACAATTTTGTTCAAAATTGTCTTTCACTTTTGCAGAAAACTCCAAGCTGAGACATGTAGAAAAAGATGTTTTAATTCCACAAATAATGAGGGATCGAGCCAAGGAGCTGTGTTCAGATAAGGTGCAAGGTAAGAGTCAAATATTCATTAGGAGATCAGATGTACTCACTTTTGTGCCCTGAATATAATCCTTGTTTTTGAAATCATGTAGTCAGAGAATTAATATGTGTGATCTCCATCTTACCAGTTCACTGTGACACCAGTATTGAAGCATATAAATCTGCTGTGTAGGCTTTGGCTGCTTGGTGATGTGGGCTGTTTTCCAAAATGATTTGTTCACAAGGGCTGTAGAATTTAGTCTGATTGATACAAAACTTTTCACGTCTCACTCTGGTGGTGACAGAGCAGCGCAAGAGTTAGGGTTTCTCTATGAAATATTTAATACTTATATAAATTCAATTGCCTCATGCAAAACCTTCACTTAAGCATCTCTCATTATAATAAATCTGTTTAAATATTCCCAACTTATCCTTTCCTTGCCCTAGCATTGAAATGGTCCATGCACATGAACACACACACATTGCTAGACAGATGTTGCAATGGAGTGATGCAGTGCACTTCTGCTTTCATTTCCTTTTGAAGAGTACCAGACAATAACTCTTCAAAGTGGTGTCACCGCCTCTGCTGAGAGCTACTTACACACAGGTTAGCCAAGAATGCTGCTGTAAGAGGGATGTAAGAATGGATGAAAAGCCAGGGAATTATTCTGTACAAGTGCTGGCTTTCAGCAGAGGGCATTTGCATCTGGTCATCCAGATCTGTGCTCTTTAAACTTCTTTGGTTCATGCACCCCATCAGTAAAAAATTTCTCACTGCATAATCCCAACATAGGTATATTAATTTATAAATTATGTACTTGTAGATTATGTACATTATAAAACATAAAAATAGAAGTTAAAAAAGGATGAGATAAAGATGAAATAAGCAGTACTGTAAAGCATTTTTAAGCTATTTATTAATCTAAAAAGATTATTGTAAATAAGGTACCTTTTTATTGAGATCTATACAACTGAACATGCGTCATATTTTAAAAACTTTAACATGGTGATATAGCAATTTGAGTACCTGGTTCTAAGTTCAGTTTATTTCAACACTTGATCTTTAAGGGTGTTATGCCTGGAAAAGATACCTTATAGAGACCCATGGATCCTCATGGAAGCAGCACACAGCTGCTGCACTTATTAAATTTTACTTCATTATACCTGTTTTTCAGTCCTATCAACAAGTTTTGCAAGTGTTTTGCTTGAAATTGGGCTAATAAATGATCTTCTGCCCTGATGTCAATCAGTTTTTCTTCCAAACTAACCAGTTGCATGTCAGTGTTTTCAACCCCCTAAAACTCTCCTTAGGAAGATTTTTAACAGGTTAGAAAGTTCTGTTTATATCCTTCCAAAGTATACAGATAGAGGAAGTTTTTTGTAGGTGACACACATTTTTTTCACCAACAAAACCAAACCAAAAATTACATAATTAGGTGAACATATCCAAATACCTATTTTCAAAATGCTTTCTCCAAAGCAGAAGTTTCTTTTGCAGAGGAGTTACTTTCTTATTCACTGTTAAAATAACACCTTCACCTTGAAGGGACACATTGAGTGTTTAGTTTTTGGAAATTCCTGCTAGGTAGCAAACTACTTGCAGCCACTTGTCATCACCGAAAAGGTCAGTGGGTTTGGAGCACTTGTCAAACCTGACACATTTTTTTTAGAAAAGACAACTCTTTTAAGCACTTTGCCACGAGTTATGCGGAGAATGAACCTCTCTGTGGTGCCAGGGATTTTCATGGCTCCTCTCCATCTCATTATGAAGTCTGGTAAAGATGCCCTGTTTGAAGGGCTTGTTTTTGTCAAGTTATAACACTGATATCCTCCTATAGCACAGTGTGCACTCCTGCTCCAACTGCTTTGCTGCAATAGCTCATCCCTGAGTGGTGGGTACAGGAAGGAGTTTCACATGCAGTGCTCTCTGTAGCCTGAGTCTGAAATCCCTTTTTTATTCCAGTCAAAGCAGCCACCCGGTAAGCAGCTACATTTGCACAATTTTTCCGTAATACATTGGTTTTTATTCAAGAATCCACTTCCTGTTGAGAATAGATCTTCTCCAGTACATCTTCCTTTCAGTGGCTCACCAAAAAAATAATAAAATTGTATATTTCATTGTTGAAATGCAAATACCACAAGGTGTGAGAAGCTACAAACTTCTGTACTTTCACTCAGCTGCATAGCAAAACTCCCACGCTTTGTAACTTGTTTTAACACTTCTTTCTTCAAATCTTCATCAGTGTCTTCTGTGCATCTTCCAACAGTACTTACTGACAAAGGAGTGCATTTCAGTTTGTTGCCATATTATTTTCCCTGAATTATTTCACCGACTTTAGCCATGGCAGGAAGAACAATTCTTTCCCCAGCGGCATGTGGCATTTTGTGTTTTGCTGTTATTTAAGAAACTTCCAAGGAAGTTTCTGGGCTTTTATCACTAGGGCACTCCATCACTAGAGTCAAGTCGAGGTAAAATGGACCAGTGTATTTTTGAGCAGCTGCTTTTAGAGGTTCTCCAAAAAATATAAAAAAATAGTGTTACAGTAATATCTGCCAGAGTAAAGTGGCATCATGTAACAGGTGCCTTCCAAAGCTGCCAGAAGAACTTAACAGACTTTTTTTTTCATTTCAACAATTTTTGAATCATTTTTACTTTGAACTCTATACCTGTTGGGGGGAAAAAATGAAAAGCAATTTCAGTAGTGTGGATCATTTGAAAGATGATGTTGGTTAAAAATATTTTGAGAGATGGCTATTTGTATAATATTCTTTGAGATTAACCAAAGGGACAGTGTGTATGTGTTTTTCTCCTCTGAACTTTGTGTAACATGAGGACTTTGGTTTCAGAATCTTCATTTTCTGTGGCAGCAACCAATATTGGAGGATACTGAGCTGTGAGCTATTACCTTGCAGCTTCTCCATCTTTTTCCCTCCATAAATTTTAAAGCCAAATGTTACGGTTTTTCTCTTTCTGTGACGTTCGGCAAAATTAAAATTTCTTCCTTCCTTCTCCTGTATAGAGTTTAGTTTTGTATCTTTAGGAAAACCAGGTTTGTGGATACATCTATCTCCCTGTCACTCCTCTGTCACCTGTAAGCCAGCTTTGATCAAATTGTGTGAATGTTAGAAGTGGAAACTGAGTATTTCTGAAACTTTTTTTTTAATCAAATAGGTGAACAAAACCCCACATTAATACCTCTATTAAAATAAAAAGGTTATTTTCTTCAGTTATTTTCTTGTACAACTTTTTGTCTGGGTAGAGGGGCAAGACCAAACCATGAGAAATGAAGCTTAAGCAGTTTTGTGATCAGTAGATTTACCATCTCATAAATCCATTGTGAGATTATTCCTGGAATAAATTTGTCTTGTTAGTACACAGGGATAGGTGTTAATCAGAGTAAATAGGCTATGATTTTTTATGCTGTAAACAATTATTAGCTATGAACATAAGCTGTGTAATTAAGCAATCAAAGCTCTTGTGACTTGGTTTGTGTGCTGTGGAGTGTACACACACACATGAGATGGAGTTGTTTACACTGAGGGCAGGGATACTCATTTAACTTGCTCTCAATGTAGGATTTTTCTGCTTTATGTTGAGTTCATGTTTCAGAATCTCCTATTAGTAGACCACTGTTTCTTTTTGTCTTTAGGAAATTGTGATAAATGCATGGGTAGTTAGGAAATAAAGCTATTGCACAAGTGAGGGCCCGTACAATTGGCTTGACCAGGCTGGGTTCACATGTGTCCCCATGGGGAGCCCTATACATTCAATAGTGCTCTGTGTGAGCCCAGGGATCCATCTGTACCCGGCCGGTACCTTAGCCTGCAGCTATTCCACCTAGAGCTGTGCTCAGCACAGCTAATCATGCAGCAGTGACAGCCTGGCCAGCACGTGTTCCAGAGCCGCCCGGGGAGAAGAAACACCAAGCATTACAAAAATAAATAACAAACAAAGGTTTTGTTAACTTAAGAAGGGATCCTGCTACCCTAGTGCAAAGTTAAATGGATGGCTCATTGCTGTGCTTGGTTGTTAGCCTATCAAAATGGCTTAGGGAAGAAATAACCATGGAAAGTATGTCCACCTGATAACTTTTCAGAACAATTAAGTATTGTGTCTGGTCATATTTCATTTTACTTAGATTATTTAAATTTGCTTACAACTGTTTTTTTCAGATTGGTCCAGTATAAGTTCTTGTGTGTGCTGCGTGTTTCTTGGGAATTTTGTAGCTCTGTTTCAGAATGATATTTGTGTGATTTAAGATTTTCAAGCACTTTTTTCAGTGAAAATGGATATATTAGTAGTTTTGTTAACTTGGGTAGTAATTCTGTTAACATGCTTTCTGGGAAACATTAGTCAATTTTTTGTGACCATTATGTAAATTTGCTTTATTGTGTTCATATCCATGTACTCTATGTGTGTGTGTGAAATTGTGGGCAAAAGTGTCAAAAAACAAGCAAACTAAAGCCCCCAGAAACATAGGCATGCAGGCATGTTTTGCTGTATTTTTACAAATTGTAGCATGAGCTTGCCTGAAATAATATTAGAAGATATACTTCCGTATCAGCATGTCCTTGCATTTCAAACCTAAGTAAAAAAGGATCATTTCTTAGCCATTGCCTCCCTTATTGCTTTTATGAAATAATTTCTTAAGCAAGCTATTTTCCTGTTTTGCTTTAATTTCCAGTTATCACATTTAAATATGAATAAGCTTCTTCAAAGCAAAATCATAGCAAATTTCAGGAACCTGGAGCTAGCTTTTTTCATCAGAATGGTGACCTTTAGCACATCAAAAGTAGTTTCATCCAGCTGTGCCTTGCTTTCTGTGACTCCATGCTCTAAAACAAGGGACAGTCATGGAAAAAACTGCAAGAATCAACTGTGGTTGATTCTTGATCAGTTTTACAGAAAACTTTGTTCTAATTTCTTGAGAGCACTTACTCTGTTGTCCGAAGTTACAGATTCTGAAACTGAACTTTATGGGGTTTTTTTTGGTAACAGAAATACACAAACCTGGACTGTCAGCTTAATTTGGTTTAATTTGGGGTTACTTGGCTTGGAAAATAGAAATGACTGAGTGATTTTGAGATGTTGTGAGTTTAGACTCTGAAGAAGTTGTCTTGAATTGAGATCCCAGAAAGAAATTACTGGGTCACAGAGTCAGTCATCAAATTAATTCTGTATTATATTTATTGTGAATGTCTTATATATGTGTTTTATTGTAAAACATTTCTGCCCACCTTCCAAAAGCTCACAACCTTTTTTTTTTTTTCTGGGAGAAGAACAACTTGCTCCAGAGACAAGGGGTTTAAGTTCTGAACTTCTTTCCTCTGAATTTTGTTGTCTGTTACTGTCCCATCATCTAGATTTGGGCCTTTAAGGTCACAAAGAGGGACCTGCACTTACCTTCTGGAGCTGAGACTCCTTTGTAAGGTTGAAATATTCAAATAGGAAAGAGACCTACATGATTTTCAGGGTGACTGCAGGGGCAGTTGGTAGTTCAATTCAGCCTGATTCTGCCATTAGAAAGATGATGAATTAAATGTAGCCATTTCTTATTTTAAGCATATTGTGGGAGACATCCATTTGATCAAGTTGACAAGTTGTTCTGTCCTTTTTAAAAAATATGAATCTATTTTAAAATTTTTATGAGGGAGACACAAGATATTTCTATTTATGCTGAATTGAGGACCTTCACTGGAAAACACTTGTGTTGGTTCTGTCATCTGTAGGAGCTGTGTAATTAAAGCAACTGGAGTTACATTGCTGAAAAAATCTCATGATACTTGGCAGGGCTTTGAAAATGGTTTGGAGAGTATATGGCTGGAAAAGGACATTTCCAGGCAACCACCCTCCTCCCATTCTGCAGATTTCCCTTTAGCCCTCTCCTCCTCAGGGCTCACGTTGATACTTAGTGAAGATGATGGGATACAACACTACTGCGGGCTTCTCTACAGTAGAGCATGACCAGTGTCAGCCGGAGTTTTGATAATGTGCACTTAATCAACAGTCCTGTCACTGACATTATCTCTGTCCCCGTGGGGGCCACCTGCTCTAGACCATGACCCTTACACCTGACATAGCAAGGTCCATAAATCCAAAGAAATTTCTGATTGAACTACATGTGGTGCTGTACATTTAAATGCCCAAGCACACCTTTAGATATTCCTTCTTTAAAAAAACATTTTTTTTTTAACTTCCCTATCAGAAATGCAGATAATGAAACGTGTGAAATCCTTAGCAAGTTTTGCCTGATGTTGCTCACTTTCCTTGGTATTGCAGATTGAGTTCTGTTAATTGCTGCCAACCCTTGTTGAATGCTGAGAGATTAACCTGTTCGTACCTAGAGTTTTGCCATCAGAAGATGCTAAGACTCATAGTAGAGGGAAGTTACATGACAGCTCTACTTTAAAATTGTGGTGAATGTTCTTGTCTTATAGCAAATTAAAACTAAAATCACCATTTACAGCTGAACTTTGCTCAGCCACCTTGCATCATTGTGAAAATATAATCCTTACATTTTTTTTTCAAGTTCACATCTCCTAGGAATATCTGGGAACACAGTGATCTTCTAATTGACCAAAGCAAAAAGATCAAGTGACTGATAAAAATCAATGAGTTAACATGACAGCTGCTGGTACCTTTTTTAAGTTGAACTGCTGTGATCAGAAATTGCTTACGTGTGCTTATGTCCATATTATTCAGAGTTTGATGGAAAGCCTGAGAGGTTACAGTGGAAGAATCACATATTTTTTATGACCACAATAGCCTTCTCTTAGGAGGATGAAGAAAAAATGCCACATTATTATCTGCAACTCCATTTTTGTGAGAGGAAGGTTAGTATAAATTGAGAACATAGTTTCAATTCAGCAACAAAACTGCAGGTGGAGAATGGAGGAGAACTGTTGTCCTCTGTTACCGTATTTATTATCTGAATATTGAAGTATATTATAATCGTATTGTGTGCGACCACATGACCCTGTATGAAACTCGATATTACATTATGTTGTATGTGTTGTGCAGTTGCCAGTAATTTAAGTTATTTTAGATATTTTAATAGTGTACAGTTATATTTAGTACCGGCAGTAAATCGCTATGAGCTTTTTTCTGGCTACTCTTTCTCGAGAGTAAGATGCTAAAGATGAATTTTTATATGATGTTCTTGTTTGCACACAATAGCTTTTATTTTGGAAAAAAATTATTCGATGCTATATATTTCCAATGAACATTTACTCTCATCACATTTAACTACGTGAATTAATACAATCTCTAGAGGGATTATGGTATATTGAGCTTTGCTCCAACAAACTGGGCAGAGAGAACAGCTATATGTAAATTAGAACTTGAAGAAATGAGATTCTAGATTTGTGTGAGTTTGTTTGAGTGAATGATAACAGCATTAACTATTCTGAGCTAATTTATTGAAAAGAAATATGAAGGCATATTATCTTGCTTGGTAATAGAAATTTCAGTGTTCTAACTAGTTTTTAGGACTTTGAAGAAAATGTTCAGGGGGGGAACTCGCCTGGTTTGATTACTTTTGTTCTTCCCTCTGTCCATGTCATTTCTACCCAGCTGATGACAAGAAATGGGTCAGACTGCTAGCTTTACCACTGCAACTTAGTTGTGTAGGGTTTTTTATTTTTTTATATTTTTTATTTATTAGGGAATGGAACAGCTTTTACAGGGACAAAGAGAAATGAAATCACTTTCAGTGAAAGAAAGAGGCCTCATTATAGCCACCAACAGCAGTTATTGACAGCTACACTTCCTATTAACAAGGAGCATTTAAGAGTTTGGCTGTTGGATCTTTGGACTTGATCTAATTTGCTAGCATTAATTAGTTTCTTTTGAGCACAGACACTTGGTGCTCACAGCTATAGATTTAGAGGACTAATTAGGACAGAAAATTGAACAGAATGGGGTAAGGCATTAACCTTCAACCATTACCAGCTGGGGCTCTGATAAAGACCACAGAGTCCAAATGCTCCTATTCATGCAAAGAGTACTCTAATGAATATCAATTTCAGCCAGGTTGCCATATCTTACAAGCCCTGTCTTGATTTTGATTCTCTTACCTGGTAGAGATTTTTATGTATAGATACTAAAGTGATATTGGTAGTTCAGAGTTCATAGATTGAGAACCTCAGGAGGTTACCTGTGTTCTGTCCAGTCTTGCAATTTGCTTTTCTTAAGGTACAAGTTTTATTGGTTTCCAGCTAAGATCCTGAATTTCAAATTGATTTCCTTGTCCAGCATAAACAGATTAACATAGCCCAGATTAATTACATGTTCTTAACAAATGCTGGTTTAAATAGAGGATGCCTGTGTGTTTCTGGATTATTGTAGTACATGGTAGTAATATCCATGACAAGAGCATTCCCCAAGCTAACTGCTGAAAGTTGAACAGTAGGATTGCTTCTTTTGCAGCTCTTACGGTGAGATACAATTATTGTGTTATGGTATTCAGTTGGTAATCCAGTTTTAGGAGGAAAACTATTCTTCCAGACTGGATTCATGTGTTTTAACATCTGCAGAATGGGAATTCTTTAACTGCGTATAAGGAAAGGAAAAAACTAATTGTCTTTGTCCTTTTGTATCATTTCTTGAATTGTTGGAAGAGTTGAACTTGAAATTAAGCATCAGAATCATCAGTTGTTTCTACCCTTTAGTCATATTACCACTCCCTGACAAACTCACCGTTTAAGCTGAGTGATTGTTGCTGTCTTCATTTGACTTCTGTACCTGGAAATTCTTTGCCCACTGATGAGAAAAGCTGAAAAGTCTCTTCTCTATAATAATTTCTCCAAACTTGTTTTTTTCAGGAATGACACTAATATTGATGTATATGCCTTTTATATGCTCTAATTATTTCCAGTTCTCCACTAGTGCACAGTGTTAGCTGAATAGCTGGTTTCATGTCTCAGGGTCCTGGTGAGGTAAGATTTGCCACAGATGGTAAAAACAGAGAAATTCAACCTTGCCTGTATCTGCTGATCTTGAGGGATTCATGGTATTTAGATCAGTCTTCAGGGAACTGTGTGAGGTGAGTGTCCATAGTGGAGGAGTCATGATGAAGCTCTTCTCCCAGCAAAAGGGCGAGGGTACTGTTCCAGCCACTGCCTAATACCTTTTCCCAGATGTTATATATCGTGTTTGCTGATCCCAGAGTTCTCCTTCCCCGTTGACACGTTTTGTCAATGACTTCTGTGTCAGTCATTACCAGCAAGTGGGCCCAGACTTGGGATTCCGTGAGGGGTTTTTTGTATCCCTCCGATTGATGGTGGCAGTAACCTGTGGGCGCAGTGTCAGAGTGTGACAGTGAGGTGTCACTGTGGCGTAGGTGGACAGAGCAAAGGCAGTTCATGTGACTTACAGTAGCTGTTATTTTAGTTGCCTGTCCTTAACAATGTATAAAGTAGTTGCTCTGCAATTTTGCATTATAAACCCCTCTTAGATACTACATTCAACAGTTACACAGTTAACACTTAGTGTAAATAAATCTTAATACTTTGAAGAAGTAATGCTATATCCCCATTGCCTGTGTATAAATATTTATGTTGTACATGAATTATTAATATTATCCTGGGGTTAGTTTCACACTAACCCCACACAGAAAATAGGTTATTTTTCAAGTATTGAAGTCAGAATGTGTTGTATAGGCACTATTAAGTTTGGCACTGGAAAATAAAACTTAGTTTGGTCAAAAAGGTGCTACTGTGTATTCAGAAATACAACAAATTGTGAGCATTCAGGCAGCCTAAAAGCAATATATTGTCCTTGTATTCAGCATAAAGTGATAGAGGACAGCTTCTGTCCATTCTTTAGATAACGCATGAAGTTGACAAGTGTATTTGCCAAAGAAAGTTGCTTATCCAAATCTCAGAAATTGAAACGAGGCTGAACAGGAATTAATACTAAATGGAAATCAGAATAGGAGTTGTGGTTTTACTTTATGTGCTTTGGTTTAATGAGACAGTTGATTATGAGATTTGCAGTTTTGATCTCCTGTTTGGAGACCTGGACCTGTTGTACATACCTTTGTGTAGAATGTTACGACTCAGCAGAACCAGTCAGAAAAAAAAAAAGGGGGGGTCAGGAATCACAGGACTTACCAGGCAACAAGGGAACACAAAGTTGAAATATAGTTTGGCAAATACACACACTGTTTACAAGATGTGGTGTTCTAAGTGTTCTTCATGCTTTTTGGTATAAATGTTCTTCATTGTTTTCTGAAAACAATGACCTCAAATTTTCATCCTGTTTTGGGATGAAAACATTTTAAGGTTTTTTCCATGTAGAGCAGTAGTTCTAAAGATTGAGTAGCTCAAACTGAGTGAATTGTCCCTCTAGCACTTATTCTATAATGTAGTAGTTAATGGGTCTTGGGGTAGCAACACCGACAGTGCCCAAGTGGATTTTTTTTATATTAGAGACAATGTTGTCTGTTGCTGAATGAAACTATGTTCTTGTACATTATCTTTCAGGTCTTTTTAGTAACAACAACAAAAAATAATCCCCCTCTTTCCCACCCCCAAAGTCAGTGTTGTTGCTGCTGTAATTGCTTTCCAGTAGTTGTTTTGTAGTGCCGCATAGAAAAAGAGTAGGGAGATTTGTGCTCTGAAAAGTGTTTTAGTTAAAGGTCTGATGCCTAAGAAGAGAGTAAAGGCTACAGTATTGAAAGGCCATAAAACACTTGTGCTGTATTGTCATCCCTCTGGATTTTATTTTTAATAGTCCTGTGGAAAAGAACACCTGGAACATTTGCTGCCTCAAATCAGGATGGATACCTCTACAGGAAGTGTATTCATGTAATGGAAGGTGAGAGGTGTTTTGGATGAGGTGTCAAGAGCTGCAGAGCTGGTCAGAGGGTAGGAAAGGGGATGATCAAGGAATGCTAGAGCTGTACAGAGCTTTGGAGGTAGGGATGAGGCTTTAAATTTGTGATCAGGGAGGAAGAAAAGCAGTTTAGCTGCTGTATCCTAGATTTGAGAGGGATACTAGTAAAGGATTTGAAAGGAATCATGGAAAGGAGGGAAGGTAGTTATTCTGATGGGATAATGAATAGGAAAAGAACTTATGTGAAGAATTTTGAGAAGATAATGTAGAAGACTTGTGCTTGAAAATTTCCCTTGGATGGAGTAAACAGATTCTTCTCTTAGTGTTTATCCATTGTATTGGGAAGAGGTTGAAATGGTTGTAGGGAATTTGGACTTTAATTATGGTATTAAGATATCTGCCTTCTTACCTTTTTCCTAAAATGAGTTTAAAGAAAGGTTTCTTTAAGTCAGTAATGCCTTTGTTGGGGGCTTCTGATATTCAAGATCGGGATTTCCTTGTATTACTTTTATCACCTATAATGTTATGCACTTTATAGTTTTCCTTCTTTCTGGCTGTGATCTGGAATCTCTCAAGGAGGTTCTAGTTATTCTTCTTTTCCCTTCTCTTCAATATACGCTAAATATGCCCTTCAAGCTTTCAAATCAACAACATATTTCAGGGATGTTTAAATAGTCCTTTTGGAAGCACAAAATCAAAAATTTATTGTTATATTTGGGTGCCAGGCTTGATACAGGTCCTGCTTTGTTTCCTGATGACAGAAATGTCCCATACTCTTTGCTGCAATGGGATGCTGGTGAAGCTGGTGAAAATAAAACACTGCAAAGTTGGGTCTTGAGATGTAATCTCACCTATGGCTGTAGACTGTCAGACTTTAAAAAAGTTATTTTAAGACACAGCTAATGTTTGCAAAAAGAACTTCTGAATGCTATGGTTTAATATGTACGAAATGTACAGAAAGTGTATAATGTGGAAAGACATACAGAGTTGAAAGCAGGACTCCTTGATGCAATCTAGACTGGTCTAACTATGTTTCAAAAGCGTGAACTTCAGTTCTGTGAAATGCTTATCAAACCTGAGTGGCTTTGGAGAGGGGTCATTTATCAAGCATGAAAGGGATGCAGGTCTGCAAAGGACTTTGAAAAGACATTTTGGGCCATCATCTTCTCTTGGGGCCATACCTACTATGCCTGTGTTTGTCCTGTAATCTAGTTAATGTTTCAGCTACTATAGACAACCTGTTTCAGTGCTTAGTTTTATTGTAACATTCAAAGAATGCTCTTTGCCTTCTAAGTATTTTGAGGATTTAATGCCTAAACTAACTTTACTTTGTATATTGAGCAATTTATGTTCTCAGACATTGGGCAGATTCCTAGTGGTGATCTGAATAAAAGCAGGGCTTTAAACAGGAGAAATAGGATGATGTGATTTAAGTTAAACAGGCAAAAGGGAAAAAGAAGAAGAAAAGACTTATTCAGTAACTGTCCTAGAAAACTGCTTCTGTCAGAGTCCCCAAAATGGCTTGGGGAAGGTTTTGAACCCTGAGATTCCAGAGTTGTTTTCAGGAGTGTGAAGAATTTTAAACACAAACACTCCAAATCTTTAATGCTGTGATACTAAAAATGACATTTAAATTCACAGACAGAACTCGTGCTTTCAGGTTGGAGAAAATTATATCTAGTAAACAAGAGTGACCACAGTCTGCAACTTCAAACTTTGTTGCTCATTTTTTCCTGCCTTTGGAGTGATAATTTTCTACAGTGACTCTGACAGCCCAGTCAAAATGATTCATAAGGCCAATGGTGAAAAGAGCTCTTTATTTTTCTCTGGTGTAAGTAATCTTTGTCATTTCTGATCTGTCCTCCTTGTGCTTCTTTGCATGTCTTTTCTGAGTGGTTTGGGGTTTTTTATGTTAAATGTAGGCTTCAGCATATATCTAGTTAATGAACAGAAACCTACCATTGCTTTCCAAAGCATATGGAAAAGAGGAATATAAAAAAATGTATAGCATTTGGGGTTATTTAACTTGAGATTTAATTAGTAATTAATTAATCAATCTTTAATGGGGTGCTGGAAGAGGTCACAGCTTCTCTGGTGTCTTCAGTGACTTACATCAAAAGTCCTATGTTTAAAATATTTTATATTAGTTGTGTGTAACTACGCTTCATAACAGTTGAGTAATAGCATGAATGGTTCTTCAGCTTTTTCTTTGTAATAGAGGCATCCCTATACTTTTGAAAACTATTCCAAATTTAAGGAAACTAAAAAGCATTTTCATGTGTGTATGTGTGATGATTTTTTATATTTTATTTTATACATTCCAAACAGCTTGAGGAAGTTTTGAGTTCTTTGTGGGGAGTGAGAATGGTGTGGAAAAGATGCTTTTGCTTCAGCAAGACTTGTGTAAGTCTTTGATATGCTGCATCTGTTGAGCAACTATAAAACTTCAGCAGTTTTAAACCAAAATACTGTTGGGGAAATATGTCCCACTCTGCTGTCAAATTCATCCAGATACTACTTACTGACTGTGCACAAACTATTGAGAAATATTCACTGTCGGGCAGAGAATACTTAGTAAATTACAACCCCCCAAAATAATTTTTGCGCTTCTATAGAGGGAAGATATTTAACAGAGTTGCAAACTTTTGCTTTGGCTACCTTCTCCCACCAGTAATTCAGATGAACAGTTCTGGTCTCATTATTTTCTTTTCTGTAGTTGTTTCAGTGCAGTGCTGTTTGTTCCAGACCTGCTTTTACAGATCTCTGTGGCCCCAATGTTTGAGTTGCAATGACTTGATTTGCCCGAAAGCTAATTCAGCCACTCTAATAAAGAGGAGAAATAATCGCTTCTGTGAATGTGTTAAAAGTACTTAAAGGTAACAGTGTTTGGGTTGTGCTATCAGGTTCAGCCAGATACGCTTCACATAAGCAGTAAATTGTAACAGTGACTATAGTTCTTCTGTGTGAAGCAGGTAGAATCCCCTTGTTTCTGATGTAATATAATCACTGTCTTAAGTTTGATTGTAAAGTTGATACACTGATGTCTGAGTTCTACTGTGTTATAAAGAGATCTGGTACTTAGAATCTTTGTGTTTCCAGACCTGAACTGATTGTACAATAACATTTTACTTGGGCATTTTTGTGCTAGCAGTTGTCAAGTCCTTAGTTCTCTAAGCCTTGGCTGAACTTGTGACAAAAAAAGTCAGAATGAACACGTAAAGCTCACTGTATTTCAAGCAACCAGAGGGGATGAATCTGAGTTAGAAATAGAGTCTAGCCGCCTTCTTCTCCCTTCTGCAGTGTTTCAAAGCTCAAGGGGATAGAAGTTACTTCATCCTGTTCTGCAGTGTTCAGAGAGGAGACCCTTATAAGTGGAACTCCCTTGGACACTTAAGTCATCTCCTCAAACTCCTCCTTTGATTTTTGGTTACATCATGTAAAGATGGAAGACATCACATCCCAGTTCAGTCTGTCCTCTCTCTCTCTCTCTCTCTCCCCCCTTCTCTCCCCTTGTCCCTTCCTTGTCAAGGCTCAAGGCAACAAGGACAGGAAGGTACTTTAAGTATCAGCTTTGGGTGGGACATGGAAATTTTGGGTGGCTGAAATGAGATGAAGTACATTCTACTGGTAGTCATTCTTAGTCTCTGTTCAGACATGTAAATGTAGATAAGACCATAAATGAAGGAGAGCTGTCATGATCAAAGCATATGGGAGATTGCATTGCATAAAGCAAGGATGGCAGTGCTGTCAGTTTTTGTTTGGGTATTTGATCTCCTCCAAAAGCCATGTAGAAACTCTTGGACTTTACAAGCATTTCCTAAGGATTCCTTTGAGCTGTTTTTTTTCCTGTGTCTCTGGTTGCTTCCATATCTTGGCAATCCCGTGGTTTGTCAGTGCTTTCTCTAGCATTAAGCATCAGTGTGTCTGCAGGTTCTGTGCAGGTGTGGACTGGCAGGATAGTAAGTGTCTTTCAGCTCCCAACAAGATCTAGTGGGAGTAGGGGAAAGGCAGTTGGTGCCTGCTGGTTCATGGCAAACAAGGCTCAGCTGGAGACTGATCACCAATTTTAAAATTTGGGAAGAGCATTTGTAATTGAACGTAGGCTTTTTACTTTTATGGCTCCAATTACTATGCCTTTTTTTTTTACTTTCACTGTTGCCAGAAGTCCTGGATTCTAGCTAAAGAACAAAATCTAAATGAAGCTATTTTTCATAACTAATTTGACATCTTGTTTCCTATTTCATCACTTTTTTTTTTTTTTTTTTGGTCACCAAATATATAAGGCTTATATCTTGGTACATAGGGGAAAATAGGCAAATCATCTCAACAGTGTAAACTTTGATTCATAAATTTGAGACTTGCAACCAGACTGCTGTACAAGAAAACAGATGCCATGCAATAAATTAATACTAAGCTGAATAACAAACAAGATGTATTGTTAAAGATCTTCAATGCAAAGAAAGTGATTTCAGACTTTCATATGCTTGTTTTCTCTCTTTGTTTAAATGAAGCCTTTGCATGTGTTTTCTTTATTGTTCTCTTTTGCGCACATTTGAGCTTTGTTGGGTTGAGGACTCAGTCTCTGGTTGGGCAGTGGTGATTAACTTACACTAAATAGGCAGCAATAATGTGATTTGAGAATGAAAAGGATTCATTTCTTTTAAATGAGGGGAAAAAAAACCAAGGTTGAAGGAAATAGTTTACATAATCTGTAAACTAGTTAAGGAGCTGAATATTTATGCAGGTTGAAATTGAAGCTTAGTTGCCCTCTAGGGGTTTTACATTAATACAGCATATGCTAGCTTTTGGGTGGTTTTTTCTTCTTTCAGAATAAAGGTGAGACAAGTCTTTGGAAAAAACTTACATGCTGACAAATCTGTGGTGGTCGAGGCATGTGTACATCTGCATTCAGTGAGTAAAACTCATTTAGTTCAAAACCCAGAAAATGGAGGAAAGATTTTTAGCCAGATTAGGTTCTTTTTAATTTCATTGTACCAGTGGAGAATGTACTCACTGTCAACCAGTCATAGCACTGAAGTCCAAACCGGGAAAGATCCTTACTTTCAGTCCTAAGAAAAGAGAAGACAAAAAGTCACAGGGGGTTGTAGTGGCAGCCCCAGGACCCTCAGTCAGTTTCTGCTCATGTCCCAGCTGCTGAATGCTGCTTCAGGTTCTTGTGTCCTCAGCTGCCTCTAATGCACAGGGGTCTTCTGTCACTTCTGGTCTTACAGGAGGTTGAGTCCTGGATATTGGTCTGTGATTGAATGTGTTAGAAATAAACTCTGTCTCCTCCTTTAGAGAACAATTGACAAAGCCAGTTGCTTGGATAGGTGTGTGATATTTCCTAGGAAGTATCCTCATGTCATAGGAAGAAGTGTAACAAGTGGCTTCTAAACTGGAGCTACGTATACATAGCCTCTTGTCTTTTGTATCTCCTTTGCCAATGGTTTTGTAGCAGATGCACTGTTAACATACTTATTTGAACAATTACGAAATAAATTCATAAGAGTTTGGTCGTTTCTCTAAAAATGGAAACCACATTTATGTGATTGTTTTTGCTGTGTCTCTCATAACACTTGTTGATGCTGTATTACTCTAAAATGTTTTTCCATCAGAAACAAGATAATTGGAACAGGGAGAATAGATGCACTTAAACAGCCCCCTCCTGCCAAACTTGAGTCCCTCTGCATACAGCTTGAGGAGCACAGTGTGATCAGCTTTCAGAAGGTAGAGTGGTGTCCCTGAGGCTTCACTGTACCAAACTACACCTGGATCTGTGCTAGTAAAGTCAATTGTCTGATACAGATTTTTATACCATTTGGCTATTAAGCTTTACACTGAAAATCAGTTTCTCTCTTTTGAGGAGTTTTCATACCTGGTTGCTGGTGCATTTTGTTTTGCTTTGAAAATTCATCGAAGACTTGTTTGTAAATCCCCTGTCTACCAGTATTTTATTTTATTGTCTTAAAAATTACAACTTCTGCTCTGAGGAAATGTACCTGGTTATTGCAGTCCTTTATTTAAAATATTTTACAGAAGATGGAAGACAAATATTACACAGGTACTACCAAATTTCCAAATATTGCTGAGTTTTAGTGGCGTGCTTTCCTGCCACGTGGTTTAAAGTCATCTCATCAAAATCATGAAATGAATACAGTAGTGTGAAATTCTAAATGCCTTCATAGTCAGTGATGTAATTTTATTTGAAAAAGTAAGTTTTCATACTTGATCACACTGCACAATTGCAAAGAGTCAAATTACTCTTCACTGTTTCCTTCAAAATATGGACACAGCAGAATTTTGTTTTTCTGGAAAATTTGCACTTTGGTTTTGTGATCCTTACTAGCATTGAGTAGTACCTCATTCAGCAGGAATTCTTCAAGCAGGAATTCTTGGTGGTGAATTCCTGCCTCCACACCAGCCTATGGCTAGTCACTTTTGAAAACAAGTCTAAACATACACTGCAAAGTAGGGGGTAAGTACATGATAACTGTTTTGGAGATGTTGGAGCAGTGGTTGGGGATGAATTGTGACCTGTGAGGGAAGGTTATTTCCTCTTTTAATATCTGTATTAATCTTTTATGTTCTATATATTGGGAATATTCTATATTTTCAAAAAACCTGAGATTTTGACACTATTCTGAGTGCCCCATCTCACCCTCACCCTCCAGACGGAACCAGTTTCACTTTTGATTAGAGAGTATTTTGTTTCATTCGGAGGAGTGAGAACTACTATTACTGCTACCACCACCACCACCACCCTTCGGTGTTGGAGCTCTGAGTTAAATGGGTGGGTTTGGAAGTCCTTTAAATTAGACCGGGGGAAAGGAAGAATCCCTGACACAGCACGGTGTAACTGAGAGCTGGTGTCAAGGTGGAATAGCTGGGCAAACGCTTCCTCAGGGGTTACAGAAATGCCCTGCTCTACCCCCACCGTGTGGTAGAAGGACATTACTGTTGTTTCTTCCACTCTGAAGCTGTTTTTGAGAAATAGATCCATTTTGCCTTTGGAGTTCAGCTAAAGAGCCAGTCACTGTGGGAC
Source organism: Prinia subflava (assembly GCF_021018805.1). Classification (NCBI taxonomy): domain Eukaryota; kingdom Metazoa; phylum Chordata; class Aves; order Passeriformes; family Cisticolidae; genus Prinia; species Prinia subflava. The sequence continues at coordinate 113,974,020 of NC_086247.1, read as the reverse complement.
AGGAGGAGGGGATGTTGTTTCTTTGAATCATCTGTTACCCGAGCTTCTGCGCTGTCCCTGGGCGGCTCGGCAGCTCCCGGAGGAGGCGGGGGCACAAGCAGCGGCGAGGCTGCTCTGCGCGCCTCAAGTTGGATGCGCTTGTTTGTGCAAAAGCAGGCAGTGACAGACAGTAGCCATGGGGGAACTTGCATTTGTTCCAGTTCTGCCTCTTCCAGCGCCTGGTACGGTAACGCTTGATGTCAGGGATACTTACTGCAGGCTGGGAGGAAAATTAGATCAAGTCAGTCTTAAAGGAAGCAGTTGTTTAAAACCAGTGCAGTTTAGCCAGGTGGCTGTGCTTGCTGGGCGTGCTTTGCCTGGAGCCTTATAGAGAAGGTAATGCTTGTACTTGACAAGAACATTCCTCAAGCAGGTTTCTTTAGTGGACAAATCACAATTTACCCAAATAAACTGCTTCACAGCAATGTGCTTGCTTTGCTTAAAGTGGTAGATTTTTGTAATTTCACTAGGAAGAAAAGGAGCTCTGCTTCTCGGGAAAAATCTGCCTGCATAACCCAGCAGATTGTCATCTTCGAGCACTTAAATCTGCCTTGACTGACAAAGTAGTCACTGTAAAGCCTTATACATAATACTTATGCCCTTGCTGTTTCTCCCGTCTCTTCCGAGGACATAACCCTCTTGTGTACTGCTGTGCTCTGTCTTGCTTAGTCAGAAGCAGGAGGACTTGTCTTGTAGCTCTTATAGAGCTGGGTTGCTGGAATTAACTTAAAAAATATGACAGTGTACTGGATTTCTGTGTGTTTGGGGCACAATGCACACACGCATACATAGGTAGGTGTGGGTGCTCATGCATACAAAAAATGATGACAACTCTGTACATCCAGGATGGAAGATCAGATCAGGTCTAACCAAAACTAATAAATAGACATTTCTCTGTATCATCTCTGCCAAAGCTCATTTTGCTGTTAATGTCCAAGTTCTGTTGAAATTCTAGTAAATTGACATAACTAAACATATATTGCTAATAAATTCTGTCTTCCACAGTATTTCATAATTTAGCAATAGTCAGGAAAGCACTGCCTGACATTTTAAGGTATATGTTCTTTTCTGACTCTGTGACTCTTAGGAAAGCGCTTTCCCTCATCAAGTTTCATGTGTGCATTCAGTATTCATATCAAACTGAAAAGTAACTTTAGTCTTTCCAGTCCTTGTCCCCAAAAAGACATTTTGGTCAGATCTCATGTGTGCAGGACATAGAATGAGCAGAGCTGACCTGTTCTTATCGTAATGGCAGAACTAAATGCTCCTGAAAGTATCCTGAGATTGCATGTGTATATTATTTTCAGAACTCTTTTTTTTAACTCTTAATTACTTTAATCTGGCATATTTTTGTTAACACTTTTAAGTATTTGTCTGGGTTTTGTTAGTTGAACTGACTGGATTGGCTTGAATTACTGTGTTTGGCTGTGTTCCTGAGCATGTTTTATGGGTTTTTTTTCTTTTTCTTAAACAAAAGAATTTTTCTCTTCCTTAAAGTTTGCTTTTCAGTTCTATTCTCTGTTTCTTGGTGCTTATTATAAAATTGGAAAGAAAGGGTCCCAGGATCTGCTGTGGATAAGTGTGGGTTTTTTGGGACAGACAGAAGCGCTTTGCTGCTGTTGCTTGAGGTTGCCTCCTAGAAACATCCACAGTTCTCAGTCTGACTGGTAGCAAAGTTTGAGCTGCAGAACACGTGTGGTGAGTGTGGTGAGAGAGGTTCCCCAGCACAAGCCTCTGCATTGCACGGGAATGGGGCTATATCTTCATTGTTCCTGGCTTTCGTGAATGTGCTCGTCGTTCCTTGATGGTAGTTTCTTAAGATCCTCCTTTTTTTCCGCACAAATTCTGTCTTTAATGATTGTTGGGTTTGAAAACAAGAGAAACCTTGCTAATATTTCTGTAATAAAAAAGATCAGCAGCTGAGCAATGACTTCTGATTTGAATTAACTGATTTTGGAGGATCCCTATGTGCCTTACATGAGTTTCCAGAACTGCTGTGGAATTGTGGTTTTAAAAAAACCCTATATATTTTTTTTTTATAATTTTTGAAACAGAACGTTTAAATAAGCCATAGATTTCCTATATTATTTTTAAAAGCCCATTGTAAGCAGTTGACCAAGTGTAGATCTTTGTAATATCAATGTATGTAGGACATGAAAACTTTAGGGACTCTTGTTCCTAGGTAGGTAGGTAGGTGGCATTCACAGAGCAAGTAACTGGATGTTCTGAAAAAAAACCCAACCCAACTCTCAATCATTTTTGATCTGTGTAGAGTGCCTTTGCTCCCTACTCCTCTGGCCTGTTTCTGTATCCAGCTGAGAGATACTTTGAGGCCAATTAATTTTTGCAGCAGGATTTTGAAAACCTGCTAATGAAAAAAACCCCATACACGGTATGTAACAAATAACTACAATTGCAATAGTTGGGACTTCAGCAGGACTTGAGTGGGCCAGGGCAGATAGAGGCTGAAGGAATCCAGGCTAGCATACACCTTTCTGGTTTCTGGAGGTTTCCCCCCTCTTTCTTCCTCTTCTTTTGGATGCTTGTCCATTTAGACCCACCATGTAAGGCATCCTAAGGGTTTTGAAGGGCATGTGAGAACTTTTTGCTTCAGGAGGTATAAGCCAAGCCCACAGCTGATAGGAATTATGAAGAAACTTCACTTGAAAAGATGTTTTTCCATAATGTAGACTTTCTCACACATTTTTTTAAAGCAGCTATTACTGGGTTCTGAGAAAGGTGGTATACAGGACAAACAGGCCCTTTGATTCAATATGTTATTTTCTTATCTCTAAATGTCCCCTGAAGCAAAGTCTTCAGATTTGTTTCTAGGATATTAGTAAGATGCTTTCTTTATCCCCAAGGCATTGTGTTTGGACAAACAGTTTCTAGGTTTTTTTGGGAAACATTCTTCCTCTGCAGATCACAGTTGTGCTGTTTCCCTTCTTGATGAGTCTCTCCTGCCGTATGTTTGCCTCAGTCTCGAGCAGAGGGAGGTGTCCATATTTCATTCTGGAGTGCCAGAGATGCTGTGGGCTGCTGGGGTATCCTCTGTTTGCACTCTGTACTTGAAGATAAAGCTGCTTTTCTGTGCTGAGAGTTCCCTGGAAAAGATTGGCCAGGAGGATGAATATCCCTTCCTTAAAATTCCTGGATTCCTGGGATTCTCTGCTCCCCAGTCCTGTATTGTGTGCTAGTATGTATTGATCATCTCTCCTAGGACAGATGCCTCCAGCTACAAAAGCTGAAATGCAGCAGATTTTGGGGGGCTGGTGATAAGCAGGAAAATGGAAAGTATATGATTTTTATGTTATAGCAAATGAATTTTTGTGGAGACAAAGTATTTGATCTGATAACAGAGGTTCACTTGAAAGAATCAAGGTTATTTTATGTCAATTTTCTCTCTGCCCTATATAAGATGCATTTAATTATTTCATGCTATCTCCTTCTATTCAAATTAATCTGTCTTATATATATTGTTGCTCAAATTAGAATAATTCTTTAATCAGCTGTGTTATGCATGCCATAGTAGGCTAGAATAGGAAAGCTACTCCTAGCATACTGACGATGCATGTATTTTATTTGTTGTTGTAATTTAAAAGTAAAATCAGAAATATTGATTTCTACTTGACTGGAGAGATGATTTAGTTTGAATATCAGACTGATCTTAATCAGGTGAGAATTAATTGAGTTGGAGGTATTAGATATTCAGTGATGTTAACTGAACCATGAGCAATCTACAGAGAAGCTTTCTTTTGTACTGTGTCAGAAATATCAAATAGCTCGTACTCTACGATGTAAAACAATCTCTTCATGTTCATGCTACTACTTCCTCTGGCTCGTTAAATGCACCAGTAATCTGTCCTGTGCATACTGAGTAATCTTCAAAGTAACAAGCTAATGAATTGTCATTTACTGCAAAATGAAAAGCATGATAACTACCTTTAAAATATTGCTGGTAATGTTTTGGATCATTTAATGTTTTTGTACACATTTTACAAACGTAGGTTTTAAAATTTTCCCCTTGTTTACATTTTAAAGGGAATTGTTTCCTTCTCCTATACCCCCAAATCCCCATTGTTATTTGGGCATCTTTTCTCCTCAGTGGTACAGCCCAAGGAATGACCCAAACACCAGACAAAACTATTCCTTTTTTTTGGGGGGTTTTTTTTTTTTTTATAGAGGGAAAAAGCCTACCCCAGAATAAGTCTGGTCTGGATCATAATGCAAGCTGGTTTGATTCTTTTTTTTTTTTATTTTAAGAGTGTGATAGCAGTATCATAAGTGTTGAGAAAATATAAATGGTGAGATAACACCTCTGTAGGACTTTCTCTTAAGTAGTAAAATTGTAAAGTCTTTAAATAAACGAGAGCCAGACCTGAGAGGATCAATTTATCTTGATAATGGGGAATATTTCATTTATTTTGTGTACAAGAATATCTGCAAAATAGATGCACACTTATAATTGCTAAAACTGCAGTTCCAATATTATATGAAATGTACAACACTTCACAGTATGAGGTGATATGAAAGTGCCAAGTATTTTTATAATCTGAATCTGCAAAAAATGAACTTTCAGAAATAGCCTTCACGCTACAAACAGTTCATACTTTGAAAATAACCAAGATGATTCCTTGGCGTTATATCAATACAGTTCCCATGCAGCTTCTTGTCTAAAGATAAGTCCCTCTTTTTATTCCTGTCTTACTTTGCACATGGGAAGACTTTGATGTTTGCAGGAAGAAATAGTTAACTATCTAATATTTTAAAATATTTCAAGTAAAGCGAAAAAATCCTTTAGAAATCTGCTACAAATATAATCTGATGCTGGTTGTTCCTCCTTGTTAAATTGCAAAAAAACCCCCACAACTTTCAGTTTGTTTTTAAGCTTGGGGCAGGACATAACAGGTTTTTTTCATGAAGTCTTTCCTTTACAGACACATAACTGAAACTTCAGCAGTCCTACACCCCTGCTCCACCATTTCATTCTGAATGCAGCACTGTGAAGAGACCAGCCGAATTCTGTTTGGATGCAGGACAGTATTGTAGGCTACATAAAGAACACTTGCATCATAAATATGATGCCTTGGTTTTTTGTCCACTGTTTGTAGTCCTGCAGACTCTGAGATTAACAGTGTTAAATTTAACCTTGTCTGGTTTAATGGTGTAGAAGAAAATCATCATCCTTATTCATTATGCCTGTGTGTTATGCCAGATGTTGGGTTTGTCCCTTTGACTAAAATCCTACAAGTTTTTTATTTTTGTCATACAGAGCAAATATTTATTTAACCTATGGATATGTTATAAAGTTAAAATGGGCAGGACCCTGGCCTTTTATCTCTTTTGTTTAAATTAGGACTTGTATGTCCCCAGACATCTGTTGGTGGACCCCCACCAACTTTGTTGCAGCTTTCTGTTAATGTATCTTATCTTCTATAATTAATACTTTAGTGTGTATTGCATATGTCTGTCTGCTTGAATAGACAGGGAAATAATTTGTCCAGTCTTTAATCTGTGATAAGTGAACTGTTAACTAGTTTCACTTCAGCTTCCATCTGCTTCTCATATCATCTTGTCGTAAAGTCATAAAACAGAGTTGGGGAAAAAGTAATTAGAAATACTAAAGAAAAACATTCTTCTGAGATATACTGTTTTTGTCAGCAAAGATTAGTGAGGACTGTAAGGATCTTTGTAAACAAAGTGTTCTTTACCGTGCCAACCTTCTAGCTAATTATCAAAGAAACCTTAATAAAAAGAGTGCTCTGTAACTTAAAGAAGTTTTTAATCAACCATCAAATATGCTAAGTCGGGCACTCAAAACTAATTCTTCATACCTCCAACATAATTTGTATAATTCTGTATTTGAAGGGAATTACAGAAAGACTTGTAATAGGATTTTTATTAAAAAAATGCATGTCTGTACAGCTTTACAGATAAATTAAGAAGGCTTTTAAAAGCTCCTTTTTTTCTGTTCTGTGACTTTACATATGTCAGGATCTAGTTTCTCCTAGTTCTTTGTGTCATGCTTTCTCAGGTGGGTAAGGTGGGATAGGAAGACCCAGTGAAATCCAGCTCTTGGATCCAGGGCAGATCTGGAGGTGCCAGGGACCAAACTCAGCAGTTTCCCTGAGCTGCTCAGGGCTGGAGATGCTCCCTGCTGAAGAGTCAGTCCTTGGAAGGCCTCATTCATCTCTGGCCTCAGCCAAAAAGCCCTCTTATCTGTCCCTGAAAATGCGCTCTTCGCATCATAGGCAGATCCCCTGCACATGCCAGCACGCCATAGAGAGCAGATGAGAACTGGCAAAACCGAATTGCTCTGTATTCAGACATGGCTGCTCAGCTTTTGTGCAGTTGACAGCAGACCTCTGTCTTGGCAAAGATACATTTTTGCTTTACATACTTGGTTGATTTAGAAAAGGTACTAAATTACAGCCTTGCCTTAGCAGTTAAAATCTCTCCACGTGGCTGTAATGGCCAAAATGTAATGAGACTTAAAATTCTCCAAACTGCGACCAAAACTCACGCGACAGAAATGCAAAGCTTTCGTCATGAGAGATGAAGAAGGAATCCAGCCTCACATCAGTGATGAGCTGTTCAGTGAAGTCTCTCGGAGCTGTAGCCTCGAGAAGAGATCCTTGCTCCGTGTGCATCCCCTTAGACAGAGGCTGTGGCACGGAGAGGAGCCTGTGGGTGCCCTGTGTCAGATCTGATGTCATGAACCACGGCTGCTGCAGGTGAAAGGGGGGTCTGGAGCCAGTTTCCGTGGTAACTGGTAGGCACCTGCAGCTCGCTGACGCAGTAGTGGATCTGTCCTTGTCTGTGCACAGAGCATTCAGTGATGGACATATGTAGCTGTCCTAGAAAAGCCTTGGCAAAGGGTTGATTTGATGGAGGGCAAGCCTTTTTCCCCTTTCTAACAAGGCATTTTCACTTCTGTTGTGTTGAGCTCTGTTCCTCAGTTTATTTGGCTTATATTTGGCAATACTGGGGATAACTTTTATTGTTTGAAACATGACTTTCTCTTGTGTTACAGTTCGCAGTGAATTTGCAGACTGGCCCAAATTTACCTCTTGTTTTGCTGCTGCTTGAGGTTTGGTTTTGGTAGCTTGTTACTTGCAAGAAGAAAGAAAACATACCAGCCCATGAACTTCTAAAGTCATGGATAGCCATTTCCTGAAGTTGTAAAGGTAGTCTGTTTGGATTCTTTAGTGTTCTGATTACCCCTCATAGCTGCTGAAGTGTTAAATTACAATAGGTTTGTAATCAGATCCTGTGTTATCTGCTGCTTTTGTGGTGTCTTGCTATGCATCCTGAAACTTCGGTCAACAATGCAGATACTGCTTGAGTGAGGAATGTGTAAGGCTTGTCAGACATGGAGATTAATTCTTGGTTTGAGATATCTGGAACTACTGAACACTATTTCTGACATTATTCTCCAAACCAGTAATTTAGACACTGTTTGTGCTCAATATTGACACATTTCATTTTATGGAAGAGTCGCAGAACCATAGAATAAGCTGAGTTGGAAGGGCCCATCAGGATCATCGAGTCCAACTCCTGGCCCTGTGCAGAACACCCCAATCACACCATGTCCCTGAGACCATTGCTGAAATGCTTCCTGAACTCAGGCAGGCTTGTGCTGTGACCTCTTCCCTGGGGAGCCTGTTCCAGTGCCCAGCCACCCTCTGGCTGGATATCTTTTCCTGATATCCAACCTAAACCAGCCCTGAACCAGCTTCGTGCCGTTTCCTTGAGTCCTGTCGCTGGTTAGGAGAGTGAAGAGATTGGTACTTGCCCCTCTGTGAGCAAGACAAAGCACAATTAAAAATAAAACATTCTCCAGACTCGTGGAAGGTTTCTGGTAATTGTCTATGACTAAACCTGTCTTGCACTCCTTACATGACTGCCAAACAGAAGAGATGGATAATCAAGCTTTGTGTGCTCATATAAGGATTCCTAATATGCTTTAACCTTCTTTCTTCCTCTCTGTTGTTAAGCACCAGTAATGTTAAAGCTAAACAGCTGGAAGCAGTTTTATCACTTTGCAACAGTGCCTGGCCATGTACCACAGGCAGGGCCTTCTGGAGCCAGGGAATGCTGGCAATTGCAGTTCAGGCTGCTTTTGTTCACTGGGACATCACGCCTTTAACCAATCAAGACTGGTGAGCTAACAAGTGAGAGGGACCTCCTGTTGTCTGCAGTGGTTTTGTACTTCACAGTTTCCAGAAGAAATGATTACTACTACAAAAAAAAACCCAACCCAAAACCTCAACATAGCACTTAAAGAAGTGCCTGTAGAGAGTATAAATCAAGCTGGTCACTAGACAGACCGTAAGCTTTTAAAAGCTTTGGATGTTTTTCCCAGAAAAAAACAAAGGTCATTTTCAGAAATGTACTAATAGGTATGATTTTTCTGAGATGCTGATGTAGGCACAGTCAGTACAAATAGTCCAGGAAGGAACAGAAGAGATGTCAGATCCACCTTTGAAAACCAAAAAAATATTCTGATAACCTAATAACACTTTTGTCTTGTTCTGAGCTTCAACTGCTTAGTAAACTTGTGCTGTCCTCAAGTTTCGTCAGAGCTGTGCTTGTACATTTGGACAACTTTAAGTCTAAAACACATAGGTCTTAGACACTGGGTGTGATTATTACTAGATACCTTTGAGCACAGGTTACAGTGTCTTCCCAGCTGGTAACTAACTGGCTAATTTAAACCCATTTTCTGCACACTTTCATCTCTTTTCACTTAGGGTGTGGTGGAGTTGCCAGTGTGTAATGCTGGGTGCTGTGTTGGAGAAGGTTTTTACGTGTTCATCAATAAATAGTATGTTTGAAGTAGGCAAGAAGTCAGTTCTTTGCAAAGTTTGGCAGCATAAGGACACTTAAATCTGTCACCAACACTTTCAGCAAACACTGCCTTGTCTTGTAAACTATTTTAGGGAAAGCCTAATTAATAATAGCTGTGGACAAGCAGATTAATCTCACCTAGGGATTGCTTGCAGCTGTTGGATCACTTTCTCAAAGTCTTGCTAGGAGTGTCCAGGACCCTAGAAGGTGGATTTTTTTCCACTGAGGTCCACAATTGCATAATGCCCATTTCAGCAGGCATCTGCTATGAGCAAAGGACGGGACAGGAGTGCTGCCTTAACAGGCACAAATCTCTGCTTTCTTGTTTATTTAAGTGTTGATGTACCTATACACTGAGCAATAGGGAATGTGATTTACCTGCTGTGTGATGGAGTACCATTAAGTTTCGATGTTGCTAGATCAGCTGTAAATTTTGCTAAGAATGTGCAAGAAAATAACGATTCCTGTATGCCCTAAATTTATTGGATATTAAATCGTTATCAGAAAGACCTTAGAGGAGGAGAAAGGGATAGAATTCTGGAAGGGTATGCTGTAGGGGGGAACATTTTCTTGTTCTGGCTCCTGGTTGATCTTGGACACATGGCTTTCTCTCTTTCCCTCTCTTTTCCATCTGCTAAATGTAGCTGATTACCTCTTAGCAGACCTCTTAGAACAGTTTGAAATTTCCTGATAGAAATAACAGCCAGTTCTTATCTAGGGTTATTATTCAGTGAAACATCTGCACAGGGTGCTGCTAACAATGAGGTATAGTTTTAGTTACTCCCAGATAAATCCCATGTCCTTAGCCATGACTTTGCTGTTCTGATTTAGTACCTCACCGACTTGTTTTTAAGTCCTAAGGTCCTTAAAACAGACCAGGTACTTTCACTTCATTGAGCAACTTCATTGTTCTTAAATGCCAGAGATGTAGGTGATAGCCCTGAGTAGAGCATGTGAAAAGCAGGCACAAGAATGATGGATTTGCTGCAAGAGTAACTCCAGAAATGGTATCAGCAACAGCAGTGTGTGTGTGAATGTGCTACATGATGAGGGGAGAATCCCAGTTAAAGTGTTGTTGCTAAACAAGTGACGAAGACCTTGCAAACAGTGTAAGAATCTAGGCCAGCTGTGGTTATATTAGTAATCAGATCTGATCTACTACCTCCTACACACAGGGGTTTTTCACCTATTGTCATTTTTCTAACTTCAATTGTGTTTGTGTTGGGTTTTTTTCCCTAGCATTTACTAAATGCTGTCAAGAAACTGGTGTTCTGATGGTGGTGAAGTGTCGGCAGGAGAACACGGCGCTGAAGGACTGTCTGGTTGGCTAGTAAGTCCTCATGAGTTTTTGCTGGGTTTTTGTGCATGGCCTGCACTAATCTAGAAATGTTAACTGTTCTGAAAAGGGCTGTGCAGGGTTAGGGACTTGGATGTATTTTCTGAAAATGGTATCTTTGCTTTACTAAAATGGTGCTGGTCAGGGCCCTTAGTGACAGGATTTTACTTCCCTTATGAATATATGGCTACAGAGACTCTCTTCTCGATACACCTGGGGACAGATTTCAGCCCAGAGGACCTGCAGCCCTTTATTTGCCCTGGTACATCACAGATGTGGGGATAGGGGCGCACAGTGAAGCTTCTTCATAACCTGTTAGTGAGACAGGATAAGTTGGTTTTCATTTTGCTTCTGTTCTTTAAGATTTAGTCTGTCTTGAAAGTGTCCTGCTGTTGTGAACAGCAGTAGCAGGAGCAATGGGAAATTGTTACTTATGAGAGGTCAACTCAATGCTGTGGTGGATTGAAACATCTTTTTTGGAAGTCCTCAGTGCCATTAGGCTGAAGTGTTAAGATTCTTGAATTTCCCAGGGTGAGGGCTGTGAATTTTTTGAGTTTGACTGGGGGAAAAAGGAGGTTGGTTTGATTTTTGGTATGTCCTGCTCTCTTAAACCAGCAATTTAGATTAAAAATAAATGCCTTTGAACCTAGTGACAGTTATTCTCAAGTATTTAAGAACTGATGAAAAAAAAATGTGCAGCCAGGCAAGAATTTAGGCCTTACTGCAGTCAGAACTTGCTGGAGTTACTCAGTTTTATTTGTTTGTTCCTTCACCTTTAAAAAAAACCAAAAAAAACCAAAATGCTTCTGACAAAAAAAAGGTTTATAGTGTTGAATAGTTACACTTCAGAAATTATGAGAGAAAGGAATTCACTGTAATGATCAAGGACATCTATATCTACTGTTAAAGACATACACTTGAACCTATTCCCAGCAGTTACTTGGGTGCATTAAAAAAAATAAGTCAACTCCAGCAGCCTCCCATGCTGAGGAGAGTAATTGCAAATGAATTCTTCAGCTGGACTTAACAGCAAATCTCTTTCCTTTTTTGTGCCTCTCCTCTTGGTGGCTTCACTGCAGAGGCTTCAAAAGAGAACAGTATCAGGACAGATACCTCTTTTTATAAAGTAACTAAGTGTTAAAGTTATTTTACTGTTAAAGGCAGGCAAGTTTTCTTTGGGTGTGAAAGATCAGTTACGAGTGGTACTCATGCAATATCTGTTCGGAATTCCAAGATAAAAAACAATATGTGTTTTTCTGTCTTGTAGCTATTCTGATCCATCATTCTATGAAGAATGCAAAGCAGAATATTTGAAGCAAAGAGAAGAATATAGAGCAACTGGAATTAAGAAAAAAAGACAGAAGTTTACTTCAAATGTGTGATTGAAACTTAAAATGAACTTTTTTGAATATGCAATTTGGATGTCACTTGATTTAAACAGACTTAAATTGTCTGTACCACTCTGTGTGGAGTTTAGCTGAAATACACAAAATGAGATGAATGGAGAATAAAATGTCTGAAACTGGGAGTCAGTTTTAGAACTTTTCATAATTAAAGATCTAGAGCATGTTGTCACAGTTTGCAAAAGAGGCTGCAAAGGTGTGTTCCTCTAGCAGGACTTGATTTTGTTACCAGTGTACAATTTGGAGTGTACATTTCCAGAATGTCCATCTGGAATTCAAAGCCTGTATCTAGCCAGATGAGTCAGGCTGCGTAAAACCCTAAGGGTGAGTAATTTACATTGTATTAACTGATCACAGATTGGATATACACTAAAGTTGGCCTGTTAGTCATCACCTGAAGCTCACTGAGTATGGAGATGCACTTACTAGAAGAGAAGGGTGGCAAATGCAGAAGAGCTGCTCAGATCAATGAGAATTACCCTTTTCAGCAGTGTTACCAGATGAGACCCTGGTAGTACTTCTGCCTGCACTGTAACTCATTTTTAAGCCTACACTCTCAGAAGGGATGGATGCCTTGCGCTTGTGCATGGCCCAGCCTGACCATTTCAACTCCAGAGGAGAAAGTAATCTCACCCAGACCTTCCTTGAGAACAGGGAAAAGCTGCCATGCGTCAGGAGGGAGGGAGTGACCACATGTGCAAAATTATTCCAGGTAGAGGTGAGTAAACAACTAAACCAGGCATGGAGGATGCAGATCTTCTCTTGCAGGAACTAAGCACATCCCTAATTTAAAAAGAGCACCAAACCATCTTTCATGTACTGATACTTGAAGCTGCTTCATTGTAGAACTCAAATGCTTAAATTACTAATATAAAGTTTTAAAAATTCTCTTGGAGTATTCTCCAAGCATTCTGAAATAAAACTAAATCATTTAAAAGGAAGGAAAGGCTGCACTTAAACTTGGTAACTTTAATGCTCTGATTAAAGAAAAAAAGCGCAATTTTCTCAGTAAGGAGTAGGATTTGATACTGTTCCTAGAAACTTCACTTGTATATTTTAATACTGTTTCACCACAAACAGTATTCCTCTGTTCAAGGAGGAAAACTCAGACTGACACATGTATGTACATGCAGGACTTAATGCTGCAGGTTAGTCATTGCCCTTCATTCTGTGCCTTTTACTGGAATAATCATTAATAATGTTGCTTCAGCAGATTGGGTGGAGGACTGGACTTGTGAGTGACGAACTGAAAAGATGTGTAGCATTCTGCCTTGTTAGGAAAACTCAAGTGGCACTCAGCTCTAGAGCTAGCCACCTTGAACTAGCTTATGTGGAACAGTGTCCTACACATGTTCTCGGCTGCTTAGCTAAAGCATTTTGGAAAACAAAATTATTCCTAATTAGTTGTTTTGCTCTATGTGTTTTGAAATGGAGGACATTTAAGGTAGATGGTGACAAGTGTTTTTAATGACAGTGACTGTCATTCTTCTGTCCCACTATGAAAATCTGCTGTATTTTCGACCTCTGGAAAGCCAGGCTGGGTGTTTGAAAGTGTTGGCAAAAGCCCTTCCCCAGCAGATTGGGGTGGGAGTGAGCATTCTCTTAGGGGCAGTGCCTGCACTGAGGGCTCACCTGGGTCACCCTCAGCTGTGACCCAGTTTGAGTCAGAGAACAGCACCAGCAGTGGAGGTCTCCTCCTCTGGCTCAGCAGAAATTGTGTGCAGCAGGTGAGGGGGACCCCCAGTGCAGTGAGCAGGACTGCAGGGGAGGAATGGAGGTGTGGAATAGAACAAAGCTCAGGGGAACCTGCAGGTATGGCTCCCCAGCCTTCAGTACAGGCTGTATGTGAAACAGCAGCCACAATGTACATCTGCACTGATGTCACTCCTGGAATTGCATGCACTGAATGCTGCTGTCAGCCATTTAGTTCTGTTTTCCTACGTCTGGAGTGTTGGAGCTCCTCTGCTCACTCTGGTGTGCACTCAGAGCAGATTGGCCCTTGGATCATGCATCAGCTTCCTCTGGAACACACCTCTAGCCTTAATGTGATGTTCCCTAGCTTTGAATTCTTGGTTTCACCCTTTCATTTTCTTAGTATCCTGTACTTGAATTGCATTTACATCTTTTAAATTAAAATTTAAATAAAAAGTGAGTACCATCCCATGACAAACTCATACCACTGAATTACTTTCGGTTTTGGTTTTGTCTCAGCTGTAAACTCTCCTTCCTACTCAGGTTAACTGGAGGCAGCCCTGCATTCTAATCAGTGTAAGGAAATACCACAGGGGCCTATCGGTCCTCTTCAGAGCACTTGGCAGGCACCCAGGACACCCCCATTTTCCACTGCAGGCTGCACTTTCTGGCTCTATTAAAGGTCTCTTCAAACTCCTGAGAGCAGCCCCCTACAAATGGAAGATTGGAGGGGAAAGAGGGAGAAGGTGTCATATATTTATTTAGAAGTTTGCCTTCAGCAGTAAAACCCAAACTCAGAGGGAAGATGTAATGCAGTCTGTAATGCACAGGGTTTTCAAAGGGCCGTGGAACAGCCGCTGCAGTCTGAGACGTCACCCAGAAATGAACCTGCAGGCCAGAAAGCCATTCTGCTCCACAGCTAATACAGCCATGCTCTTCCTCAGGTAATCACTGCAAGTAATTGCTCTGTCCTGTTTACTCTGCTGATCAAATCCTGGTCCAATACACTTGCAATGTAAGTGTTCCACCTAGTTAAAAATTGGTTCAGTAACAGTAAGCACCTGGGTGTTTCTTACATGTTTCTCCCTAGAGCAAATAGCCACACTCAAACATCATCCTCGTACCACTTTAATTACTGTATCTTAAATATAATTAAATTAATTTTCCTGGACAGTTACTGCACAGGGTGGGTTTTTTTAATGGTTCAACTGCAACTCAGTTAAAATGAGTGTTTACCTTTACTGCTGGTCATAAAGTGCATCAACTGCCCTATGTTCATACAATTGCAAGTAGTAACACCACTCTCCCTAAAGAAAGGGTCAAAAGCCTGACTCTTCAAAACCTTTTTTGGTTTTGGAAAGAAATTCAATGTGCTTTATCCCACCACCAGTACAGTTCATGTAATACTTACATGGGCCTGTGTTTCATTACTTGGAATGGGTATTGTTTTACTGTAACTCCACCATATGTCTCTTGCTGCTCCTGTCTTTTTCCAGCTGTAAAAATTGGAGAGTGCATCACAGCTAATTTGGGGGTTTGCTTTCTTCAATATGGCTAGTTCATATGTGAGGAAAACTGATCAGCTGTACACCACAAAACTGGCAGGGAAACTTGAAATGTTCTGATTTTAAAAATACTTAAAATTAGGCAAACAGTGCAAGTTTACATATAAGTTATTAGAAGGTTCATCCAACTCACCAAATATCCATGATGAATACACATTCATCAAGTTGCCATTTGCTCTTTTGAATTTGTGAAGCAACAACCTCTTCCTGTCCCAAAAGCTGGCTTTCATTTCTGTTAAATGGAGTTAGTGATTGCTTAAATTAAAAATTGTCAAATTGGTGGGTTGGGGAAGGTTTTAAAATGTTCAGAGTTTGCATTCAAGTTAAAATTTTCTTGGGGCCATTTAATATAATTATTTGAGAACTTACTATGTGCGATTTTTACAGTTTTATGTAACACATGCACAGTAACACCAGAACCCCGTTACTACAGCTACTTCTCCATGTAATTTGCTGTCACCGATGAAAAAATTTCACTTCTGAAAATGGAAAAAGCACTGCAAGCCACTAGTGGCGTGGATTTAAATGACTCTTCCATCTTCAGTCAAAATCTGATTGTAAGCTTCGGCCCAACAGATGCTTCACAAGCCAGGGAGCTCCCAAGTGACTCCAAATCTGGGGACTTCCTTTTCAAATGTTACAGCTTGGACATGGCAGTGAGTGATTGGATTGGAAATGCTGCCTGCAGCAAGCTCTCTGGCATCAGTCCCTCTTCTCCCTAGTTAGCAGCAGTGCTTCTCAAGTCCCTCTCAGCAAACACTGCTGCTCCCTTCTCCAGCATGGGAAGGAGCACAGAATATAAACCAAGAGTCAAATGCAAAACCTGGAAATTCTCAGGCTCTGCACAGAAAATCGTATTTCACACACGACATGACAGGCTGACTGGCAACCTTTTCACACAAGTACTCAAAGCACCATAGCTCAAGGTAACTAAATCCTTCAGGTTTCAGCATCCAGGAGGCTACTAGTCCCAGAATATGCTGAAGCAGGCAACAGCAGATGGCTGGGTTTTTTCCTTGAGTCAAAGTGATGAACCTCAAATCTAATTGTTTGTATTGGGAATAACATTTATACACAATAAAGGAATCAAAACTTCAGTGAAAAATTTTGTGCCAAATATGGAAAGGAAATTTGTTAGTGAAACCAATTTCAAACAAAAATAAATTTATTTAATAACTTACACAGTAGAATTCCTTCATTGCACAAATCATGTTAATGCCTGTTGGATATTACATTCCTTAATAGAAAACCTCTATTACCTCCTGTAATGCTGAGGTGGGGAACCCCAAAAGTAAGCTACATTAGAACTAAGTACCATATAGCTTATGCAGCCACATGAGAAATGTTTTCTTTGTTATTACATAGGTAGTTGGTTCTATCAGCTAAAGCATAGTGACTTGGATTTGTTTTATGCATATTGGATTTTGTTCTATTACTTTCCAAGAGATTGTACTCCCCTGAGTCAGCTGTGTTCATTGGTCAGAATAAATTCCAGCATCTGACACCAATTCCATTAATCACAGACAAGCCAGTATACGTGAGCAAGATAATAGAAAGATAAAAACAGTATCTGGTGAATGGGAAACATTGTTTATGCATGCTGTTTGTACTACAGGGGAAGGTATCTGGAAGGCATTTTTTTGCCTGTGATAGACAAAGTGAAAGATGGGCTCTGTCTGAAGAACTTACTGTGCAGGGAAGAGTGTCAGGAACCACACAGGGCACGGAGCACCCTCGTAACACTTGTACAGCCCATCGTTACTAGGGCTGTGCTACAGCCAGAGCTTCCCCATGTATTTGCAAGCAATCTTAAGATAATTTGCTACTAAACAGCTGTGAAATTAATTTTTATTACTTTGATGTTAAGCTGGATCTGTGAAGCTGAGTACTTCACCCACCCACACATCTGTAAATAGCGTATTCAGTATTAAGTATCTTCCTGCCCATCACAAGTTAGGTATCATGGATCTAAAACACAATGCATTTTTCTTCAACTTTTTGAGCAGTCAAGACATTTCACTTAACCCTGTTGTATTAAGCCAGATATGAAGCAGAAATGTTTACAAAAAAAAGAAAGAAAAAAAAAGCATAAATTATATTTGTCTAGAGAGTTCATGGCCTTAAAAGGAAAAAAAAAAGAAAAAGTAGTGCCTCAACACCCATAATCTATAAAGCAGGTAGTTGGAATTCCAGTAGCTCTGGTTCTCAATGGCATACTAAAGACACCACAGAAACACTTATTTTTGTATATCGACAACGCAACACCACCAAATCTGATTAAATTAAGGCTTTGTTTCTTTAACAAAAAAGAAGTTAGTAGCCTTCACCACCGCAGGAATAGAGTCAGAGGTGTGGTGCTGTGCAAAGGAGGCACAATATGAAAACTGCACTGTGAGCATACGGCAGCACTGCTGTGCAGTTACAGCAGCTTCCTTCAGCAGGAACTGAGGGAAACAGGCCGAACCTCCAGGACTCACAGTGTTCAGCAGCATTACTTTCAGTCTTCACAACTCACCACCAAGCCCTAATGGGGCAATCCAGACAGGACAGCCTAGCGGTGATTCTTCTCTTGCCACTATTATATATAAATCAAGGTTGAAAAAAACTTTAAAAAATCTTACCTTTCTTGGTTAAAAATTACATAAAAATACCTTTACAAACCAGAGGAATGAAAACTAATTGAAAGGAGAAAGGAAGAGAGAATTCAATTCTTCATATGATGTCTTATTCCGAAAAAGAACACTGTCAAAATATAAGCTGAGAGCTGGTACAAGTTCTAACACTGGATACCAAGTATTTTCATAACATACAAATAGCAAACAAATACAGAACTGGATTATTTTGTTTTATTCCACAAACTCACTTTCAGTGTAACCTTAGGCAAATGTATGTCATTTGCAGTACAAGGCTATCTAGGCCCCATGCTAGATTTCTTTGTATTTACATTATACCAGCACAGCTTTAACATCAAGGAACTCGCTCCTGATTTACAGCAGAGAAAGACTAGGCTTTCTGATTTGGAACTAGAATTAAAAATAAAGAAAGAACATTTCAAGCAATTTGTTATCTCTCCTTACAAGTTTGAGCATTAAGGTGCCTACTCAGAATCACTCCAAAAACGCCTCAGTTCATTCTAAAAATTGTTTAACTCTTGTGCAGACAGTTTTGATTACATTGATCCAGGTAATCTGCTGGACAGTTTAACAAAGTTGGATTATTTTTCATTTCCCAAAACATATTCTCATTGGGCTTTGGAGGACTTGGGAATACCCAGGAGTTATCTTCCAGAGAACTCTTTCCATAAGAATGGTGTTCCTGAAAGGTTTTGCCATCAGCTGGAATTGGTCTCTCATCTGTCCAAGGTCGTAGGGTCACCCTTTCCGATGGGACATGGGCATCTCTCAGCAGAGGGGGAGACACAGCGTTGCCGAGGGCTTTATCGTTTTGTGAGAGGTTTTTATAGACTACCCCAGCTGTCAAATTCAGCTTTGAAATGTTCAAGTCAACACATTGCACTGGTGCAGTACAGGCAGCTGAAGGAAGAAGATAAAAGATTTTCAAATTACATTATCTAATGCATTTTTCATGTACTCCAAATGTACTACAGTCTAGCAGGGATGTTAAACACAGTTTCTTCAAGCCACAAGTTTCTGGACCATATTCAGTAACTACTTGAAAGCTACAAACAACATACTACCCTCACCAGTCTCGAGATGAACCCAAAACCCTGAAATCACAGTGTTTAAAATACACCCACAACTCCAAGGATATCTCCCAACTCTCCTTTCAACACAGATAAACTGATGGATCTTTCTGACCAGACTGAAATGAATGCTGAAACAGAGACCATTTTCACATGCTTGGAGAGATCAGCCAGATGCAGAGGACTGAATGCTGCTTCCTAATCTACTGATTCTTTTAACAAGTTGTGTTCTTGTGCCGCCCAGAACCCAAATTCTTGCTGCCCGTGAAGCAGTAAGAGGGAAACTCATGGTGTTCATAGGTTTTTGTCTGACTTCCAAAAGTGAAGTGACAGACTGCAATGTTCAGCCATGTGAAATTCCAGAGGAGTTTTAAACTGTTAAGGAAGGGGGGGGATTTTGAAACAGAACAGCATCTACCTGAAATGGAAGAGCTGTACCTTCAACACACATCTGAACATATGGCCAGATACAAGCAGGTCATTTTGTTTTGTAGTGATAATGTACATAAATGTGTAATCAGAGCAGATTAATGCTTCCTGCAGTTCAACTCACATCTTCCATTCAGTTTTCTAGAGCAGCTGTTTATCTTGAGCATGAATTGTAATTTTTAACTTTAGCTCTTAAGGGACAGAAAAAGAAGCTGGTATCTTGGTCAAAGAATACAACTTCTGTTTGTCACAATAAATTAAAATGTGTGGATGTCAGCCCAAACCACTTTCCAATAGCATGGGCATCATGTCTGAAAGGCATGCTAAGGCGATGGATTTGGCATCTTTGTGCTGGCAGGTGTAAAAAGCAAATTAAGGCCTACAGACCTTTAGAAGTTCAAGAAAAATTAAATCCACTGAAATCAGATTGAAAATGGACTAAAAAAACCCCCAAACAAACAACAACCAAAAAAACCCCCAGAACAGCAACAAGAAAAAAATAAACAACTCTACAAGCACACATATTTGTTGAAATTGCCTCCATACATAACAGCTAAGTAGAATCCACTTGTTAACTGATGCTGTTCATGTCCCCACACAAAGTAATGAACACATGTTCTGCAGAATTAATGCACCTCTGACAATGGCAGCTGGTTTGTAGATGCTAAAAGTCAGTACTGCAGGTATAGGAAGTGGAAGGCTTCAGTCAATTGTACCCATATTTTGCATAAGCCAAGATTTGTCTCTAAATATAAACAAAGATTTATCTGTACTGCATTCATAAGTGTGGCTGGTGACCAAGATCAGACCTGTCCACTCTCACATACTTCAGAAAAATTACTGAAAAAAGTCTACAGATGAAAAGGCAGAAGTCCACTGTATCCTGATCAGTCAAGATTGCCTTCTGTGGCTGTGGATGAACAACTGCATAAGAACTGCAGAAAATGAGACTCCTCATCAAGGAGACGAGAAAAATCAGTAGCTGTGTAGTGGCAAGACAGGTAACTCCAAATTAAAAATAAGGACATAAAGACAGTATATGATCACCTCAAACCTTGACAGATTTAAGATTATTTACACTCATTCAGTTCCCAGTTTCTCTGCTGAAGTTATTTGACAAAGGTGTTGTAGAATTGTAGGAACACACACTCACCTGGTATCAATAGGGCCAAGTCTAGAAAATGGGTTGACAGTTTGTATCAGCCAAGTACCAGAGACAAAGTGATCATTAGTCACTGCTGACCACAAAGGCAGGGACTGCTCGGGAGGTGAATCCTGTCATTACCTCACTGAGCTGTTTAGAAACAAAATGTTTCTGGTAATGGACAGGGACATCACAGACTGTCACCAGTACAAGTTCACTGTCTTCCACTGCATTCTGAGCACAGTAAAAACCACAACTGAAGTGAGCAGAAAACAAAGAAAATCGACTCTTTACCACAGTTTGTCTGACTGATAGTCTAGCATTTGGCTTGAGAAAAACATACGTGTGGAACAGAAGAACTCTCTGATGAAATGCTCACAGAAATTTTAAAATCGTTTATGTGAAAAATATTTAACCCTTAAAATTATTTAAGGCAGTTTTGCTTCCCCAGTATTCTGACATTCAAAAAATGTCACACTGTGTATCATTTTGTAAGAAAAGACAACTTTTCTGAATACAACATAAAGAAATATGGAACCGTAAGGGGAATTCCAGTCTTTTAAAGTCTGATTTTAAAATGTTGCAAATTTAATACTTCATATATTCTGTACTGGGAAAATAAGACTGCATTTGCAAAAATATTTTTTTTCCCCCTAATATGAAGTAGTTGTGGTAAAAGGTCAAATACGAGTAAACTTAACACCTCAGCCTTGTGCACATAAGCAACACTTGACTGAGAAAAAAGCCACAAGGGGAACAGAATACAGTACTGAAGAAAAAACACATCAGCAACACCTTTATGTGTGAAGTTGACCAGTATGAGACAGAAGCAAAAGCAGAAAATGGGTAAGCCGGAACCATAATACAGTCTGGCTTATCAACTTCAATTGATGAGATTCTGATAAGATATGATAGCTAGTTTATTTTTAAAATGCTGCAGCTTGAATCAACGGTCTGTGTTTGTAAGGTCTGTTCCTGCAAACACTGACTTGCCTTTCTTGGCTCCTGGTGGGTTCCTTTGCAGTTTTCGTAGGACCTCAGATTGCTTGTCAGTCACCACACGCAAATTAGACATTTCTCTCTTCAGGTCCCAGTATGTTTGTTGCACACTTTCAAAACAAAAATTTATTATAAGTTAAATATTGATGCCTCTAAAGCACTCTATTAACATGCCTATCAAATGTTAATTGTTAATAAACTGTTCTCGCCTGACACACACTGCAAATTTTGTTAGAGTACCATAACTGTAAATGGACTGAACAGAACTGAGAATTACCTTAAACAGATGGACCTTTGTATATTTTGATTCTTGCCTATTACAATATACAGTGCATTATATATTGACATATTAGGTAACAATAATAATTGCAACTCCCCAAAGGAAAGAAATATGAAGCATACTTTTCATTTCAGTATCTGAAATTAACCATCTTCCAATAAAACTAGTAATCTCAAAGGAATACTTTAAATGAAGTGCCACCAGGTTATAAAAAAGGCAGTGTTAACTCTGGATACCTATCAATAAATGACCACATACCCCAACACATACTATGAGCTTAGTAATATTGATTGTCATTTCAAATAATCAAAAACCAATATTTGGGTCCTATACCATGCATGTTGCTACATGAATTCAGACTAAATACCTGACACTCAACTGAGCATATACACAGAGTCCAAACTAAAATATAAACCACACTCGTTCAGGTTCAACTCATCCAGTTTATGTTAATACACTGCCTTATCAGACAGTGTAAAAAATTGTGTTCCAATTCATTCTCTAAGACAGCATAACACAAGAAACATATTTAGCAACAGCAGCACTCTTCCAACACTGATGTTGCAGGTTAATAACTGGTAAGGAGATTTAAAAAAAAGAAATAGACAGAAGTCAGCATTACTGTATGTTTCTTGGTAAAATTGCTAGCAAGGGCTCACTGAATATCATATTTATGTTGATTAATAATTAGTGTTCAAAGACATAAGATGTAGTTACTTCAACTTAACCATGAAATCACTGATTTAATGCTTTTTTAATGCTTTACATTCTACCAAAATGCATTTATTGAAGACAAATATAATGGATGAGAGTTTCCAGATTTTTTTCTTCCTCACTACATTCACCTAAAAAGCATTTATTTGAAAACAGCTCAATATTATTGAGATAAGTAAGAATTAATAAGCTTTATAACTTTATGTAATGCTGTCCTTTGAAAATAGCAATATAGGATCACTCCTCCATGAAATGTCAAGCACAAATGTGTTCAAAATCACTCCAAGAAGTAGCTATGATACAAGTCAATGCTAAGAGGGTTCTCTTAAAACAAAGAAATAGAACTTCTATCCACAGAAATACTGCCCAGAATACAAACGTCCAGATTCATAAAGCTCTGTTAAAGAACACAGGAAGCTGATATTTAAATAATGTATTAAGTGTCAGTAATTCTGACACATAGAAAGTTAAAATTTTCAGAATGATTTTTCAAGACGTTCAGCTAAGCCTGTGGCTTTTCTACTGCAGACTCCTTTTGGCTCTTTGAACTCTTAAGAGGTGACAACTTAATTTTAAAGCTGATGCAGCAACCACACTTCCTTAATTCTCATGTTTTGATCTAAAAAATAAAATTTAAATAAAAAAAATTAAATAAGAAAAATATTAAAAAATTAAATAAAATAACTAAAATAAAAATTTTAGTTATGTCAAACCAGAACTGTCCAATATTTAACACAGTCGTAAATATAAGGACAGCTCAGTGTGTGCCACCAGCAGAAGGAAAGTGCTTGAATGAATGTTTTAAAATGTATTCAGGACTTTTACAAGCATCTTGCAAAGGGCTGCAGGTACCAGAATTCCACTTAAATCACATGCAACAGATTTTATTTGCTTTTGTGGATACTGACCTAGACTCTCATTGCAAAGCCTAATTTTCAAGGAATTTGTAATTGAAAACCAAGGATTCCCTGTGCCTGGAGGTTTATCCTATACTGCCTTCTAACATGTAATAAAAACCTTCACTATCACAGCCTGTTTAAACCGACAGCAAATTAGACTTGCATACTGAGAACTTAAAGTCAGATTTGCAGGCTGCTCACAAATATGAGGTAACTACTTTCCCAAAAGTTAATTAAGTGCAAATGCCTCCATTTGCTATAAAAAGCAGGATTGCTTGCTACAACAAATGTTTTTCATAGGCGGTTTTTCAAGTGTTTTCTCCACAGATTTTTGGATAAGCTTTCATATTTATTATGAAATCAGCAGCTGTATTACAATAAACCTTACACTCTCCATATGCTATTTTAGATGGCTGCCACCTGAGCACAACTCGGTGGAATAAATCTGCTCTGATCAATAAGTACTTGGTCAAATGATCAGTTTGATCAGAGAGGTAACTGCTGTGTCTTGAGAGAACATCTTTTATAAGGCTGACTGCAAAGGAGGAAGCACAGGAGTAAGTATGCAGTTAAGGTGAAGGGACAAAGTGTGATTTGTGTGTAGTGTGTGCGTTATTGTCATCACTGCTCCAGAGAACACACGAGGGGAAGTGTCTGTATCTTCTCTATCAGTGGCTCATCTCCCTTCCCGTCTCTTCAGCACCGAGGGAGCACCAAGGCCCACTGCACTCCAGCCCGGCGTTGTGAAGGGCTGCTCTTCCCTCTGGTGGAAAACCGTGTAAGTGCACCAACAGGCAGAACTAGAAATGTTCATCATCAGCATCCCTACAAACGGTAACGAACTACAGACATAACAAAGAAAAAAAATGTGCAATGAGCTTGCTAAACAACTATACCTAGACTTTAAATGGAATTATGTAACTTGAAATAACACACCTACAGAGTCTGCAAGAATATTTTACTTGTTCAACAAACTGTCCCTCAGTACACTGAAAATATTTCATACCTTTGGATGTCTTGCCTTTGAAGGTGGTCTCCATGTAATGGATTTCCCTCTTGAGCCTGGTCCTGCATAACAGAGTGAAGGGAAGACAGAGGAGGAATGAACATGATTTCAGATCTTCTCTCTCAAAAAACAGCAGTGAAACTTCAAGTTCCCTAATACTGAAATTCACAAGTAAAGGAGTCTTCATTTGTGTTAGCTGCAGTGGGTTTCAAAAGGGATATAAAGACTTTCCACCTAAGAATTTCCACCAAAAAATGCTTAAACTACCTACTTATATGAATGCATTGCTCATCCGCCTCCATACTTCTTTTTTAAAAGAGCTGAACTCTCAGAATTAGAGAATGATTCCTTTTTTAATAGATATCAAAAGTCTTTCTCAATTCTTGCTTTTTAAACAGTCTTTTTTTGTTCTTTCCCCATGACAGTATATAAAGATCTTTAGGTTAAAGCAAACTGTTTCAGTGTAGATTTACTTCCACAGGTTACTTTTATGACAGAACATAATTTATCTCTTCAGTCTGAAAGCCCACTTTAAAATTGCACATATGGCAGCCTCACTGAATTTACCAGGACTGTTTAATAAATCAAACAAACACTGGGCTCACTTTGTTAGCTGTGTTTCTATTAGACCCTCACTTGTGATGAGCTCCCTTCCCTTTCAGAACCCTTCTTTCCACATTCACTTCCTATCATTCCCTTTAGCCAAAGCTGTTTACCTTTACAGTGGCTTTAAGACAGCCTGTACACATTTCAAGCAACTTGTCAATACAGTGTACACACTGTATCAACTACGATGTTGAGTAAGTAAAACTTGAGTAAGACTATTTAAAAGTACAGAAAAATAGAAACTACACTTGCCTAAGGTAGGAAACATTTGAAAACATGTTATCTTGTTTTCATTTTCATTATTACTTTCATTACATGTTAACTAACTAATGTAATGAAAATAAGTAATAATGAAAATAACCAGCTGAGTTGAAATAATGCTGATCTGTCATTTTCCATTGATCACACCTGACTATCTCACCTGACAGATTTTCCTCTCCTGAACTTTCTCACCATCTCCCAAAGATTCAAATTCATAGCTTAAAAAAAAGTTGCACTTTATTACCCCACACTTGAAAGCATGCACTTTTTATTTCCTATATTAAGCAGTTACCAGGATCAAGAAGAAATTGTATTACAGACAAACAAAAAAAAAGAACAAAGAAAAAAAGATGTAACAAAACCCCTCCAAAACAAAACAAAAAGCTGTTCCCTGTATTGGTTCTGTGCAACAAAAGCTGCTAGCATAAACATTATATAAACATTGTCATGTGTAGTACTCCTTACAACTGCTATTTTAGTCTGTTCTCTCTGACATCATTCCCTCCCACAATACAATCTGCAGTTATTTATGCAGCTGTTACTCTGTTCTAGTGTTACCCAGAGACATCAGAACTGCACACAAGTTACAGGAAGCCTTCAGATTTTACAAATTATTGAAAGCACCTGAAAGAGCTCCAGACAAGTGAAACACCCAACAGTAAGGGAAGTTAACACCTCAAGTGCTTTATCCCCACCTAGTGGAAAAAATACAGACTCATTCAAATGCTATGTGATTCAAGATTACATAACCATCATTATTAATGACCATAAGGAATCTAAAACAGTCTGCCTCCTCAAACAATCACATTTAAATGTTTCACATTCACTGTGTAACTTCAATGTGACTGCAGAGTCCTGGCACTGGAGAGACTGACACTGTACCTTTCATCAAAGGTAACATGGAAAACAGAAAGAATGCACTAGACAATAACTTACTGCTTTTTGTTATTGTTATCTTAATTTTCTTTTGAGATCCTAACAAGACCTAGGTTACAAAACGTGTCCCTCAAAACAGACATCTGTCCCAGAAATGGCAGGGAAGGGTGCCAAAAGAGGTACTTTCCTGACAAGCTTCATGCAACTACCCTAAAGAGAAGCTCCAGACCTCCTTAAACAAAGTTCATGACATCTTTGAAAGTTAGCATCCCGCTGTTGTTTAAAAAACAAAAGAATAATACAGACCAGCTTTTGCCCAAACTTTCTTAGTAGCCCAGCTTACACAGAACTTCAGTGGCTACTTATAAAAAAAAATCATAAATCTTTATTTTCTGTTGTTATATGGGCAATGGCTGGGAAATCTCACCTGTATAGAGTCATAGAATATCTTGAGTTAGGAGTGACCCCTAAGGATTAAGTTCAACTCCCTGCTCATTGCAGGACTACCTAAACCTAAACTTATAATTAAGAGCGTCATCCAGGCACTTCTGAAATCTGGACAGGCTTGATGCCATGAACACCTCCCTGAGGACCCTGTCCCTACTTCCAAGTGACAGTTTATGAAAATATTTAAGGTTAATTTTACCAAGATAGTCATCTTTCACTCAATTGTATACTTCATATTTTTGTCAACCCTTGATTCTGACTGATCATGGGATTTAAAATTAACCATTAATACAAAAATTCCTTAAAAACTAAGGTACCTTCTGTTTGGAATTTTGCAGCTCCTTCCTGAGACTGTTGCACTCTTCCTTGAGTTTTTCTAGATCCTGTTCCAGACTGTGCACTTTCAGGTCACTGTTCAGTTTCTCTAATTCCCAGCTAGCCTGAGTACAATTCAGACTTTTTATCACTGTAAAGACAACAAGCAAGACAATCAGATTCCAGTCTCATTCCAAGGAATGTAACTCAATATGGAACCAGCCCATGCCCAACAAAAACATCATATTCTGAAGAAACTGGAGTCTGTGGCAACAGAAAATATAACACTGGTAATGCAGTTGGCAGAGGGTTTAAATCATGGAGCTCTGCTTTCTAGGAATGCACTGGAGATTTGACACAGAGAAAAAGGAAGTACCAACATAAAAAGGCACTGGAAATAGAAAAATCAATTTATGGCAAACACACATCATATATGCCAACTTGCATACTTCTTACATGCTTTGAAAACATGAGCCTTTTGGCCCTCAGATTTGTATGGTTACATCATTTACCATTCAGTTTTCCCCAAGTTTAATATCAAGAAGTTCCAACTAGAACAACAAAAGATACGATCGAAACAAAAGGGGAAAGCATAAAAGTTACACAGATCTTGTTAGACTGAAGCAATTCACATGGTCAGAAGCAACCTAAGCTCATCAGCTCATCAACCTAAGCTACCATCAGATCAGTAGCAGGGGATTAATGAGACAGCAAGAAAAGGAAGAACATGACAGGAAGAAAACCCACAAGTCTTCAACTGCATGGTACACTTATTTCCAGATTTAATAGTTTAAACAACCTGAAGTTACACTGATTCTTTTTTTTAAAGAAGGTACTCAGAGTCCACTTATAAGTAAAACTGAGTTACAAATAAAGATTGAAATCATCACATTTTCAGAGCTCTCCTTACAAACTCTGCAATTCTTACCTCCTGAAATGATGAGGTCCTCAACAGTGATACTAGCACTACCTGCAGTTTGTTCTTCTAGGTTTAAACATTTGTGCAACTGAAGTAGTGCATTACATGCTTAAGGTCCTCTTGGAGAGTAGTCCAATTCAAGCACAGCCATACTCAAAGGTGCCTTTCAAATTACTGCATTTGTACAGGCTCTGAAGTTAGTCCATATCTCTAACTTTATACAGACGGCATTTTCTTGTAACTAAGTTAATCAAGGGGTTTTTTTTCTTTTCATGGTGTTTTTTTTACATGTCTATCACGTACAGAGCACTCTGCAACTGCAGTAAGAGAAGCTGGATTTGGGCTTTTGGAATTGCCAGGGTATACTGTTAGTTTCTCCTTCCTCTTTTCACCTGGCTCTCTACAACCAACATCTTTCTATCTTTTCTCATTTCCCAGCCATTTTCATAACTGTTGGCGACTACAGGTGTTACTGTACAACATCCTCTTGTATTTGTCATATCCCAGCAATGAGACAAAGCAATATACTGGACCCTCTGCAGGAGCCAGAGGAAGTGGGATTGACTGAACGATCTTTATACTGATCTTTCCTCAGAGCCTCTGCCCTGCTCTGAGGAAAGGTTGGTGGGGTCCAGAGATGTACGACACAGCCTACAAACTGTCATGTGGTGCCCATTTCTCAAATTTGTAACTAATCTATGGCAGAAGAACACAACAGCCTCAGAACATACATGTCATCATTCACAAGAATGGAGACAAGTTCAAAGCACCTCACTGCTGTTCATGTCTCTCTTACCTTGCCCCTATATAGGATTAAACCTCTTCAAGCCCTGACATCACAATATCACCACTAGGGCTCCTCAACATACCTTAAGATGGAGTAACCAAATGCATACCTTGCTGAGTTTCCACTTCAGTTCTTAGTTGTAACAGCTCTACTTCTTTAGATTGCAACTGTTCATTCAAGTGTTTGAAGGATTCCGCACTTTCTTTCACCTATTTTCAGAGGGGAGAAAAACCCCAACCCAAAATAACTTGTGAAGCATTTTTCTATCGTGTCTGACAATTCAATATTTTAGAACAAATACAACAACAAAAAATATTGCTTTGATTTTTTTAAGCATTATTCTAGCCCAGTAATAAAACTGAGTTAACTTTAAATCGTTGTTCCTACAGAAAGTATTGTCATGTACTTTAAAAGAGTGACAAAACCAACACCACAGATGTTAAGCATATGAAGTTCCTCCTACAGTAAACATGTGCAAAGTATGCAGTACTGATGAAGCATGCACTGAGGTCACTAGTGAAAAAGGCACACCATTTTCTCCAGTCTGTTTTTCAGGTGGTCGCGGTCGATGCAGGCCTCTCGATAGGCTTGGTAGGCCTTGTTGACTTGTTCCCGCCCGACGGAGCTGCATTCCTCTTCCAGCCGGGAGCCAAGCACCTGAGCGATCAACACACGAGGGAGAAGTGAGAAGTTTTGTACGCTGTGCTGAGAACTGCAAAGGTTTAAAAAGGCAGTGGTACAGCCTGCAATATTAATCTAACAGCTTTTCCTTTCCTTTTTTTTCCTGTTTAGATAATAAATTAAACAAATACACTGATACAGGCCAGAGTTTCTTACAAAAGTGCAACTAAGGCTGTCTACAAAATCTGAAATCACTAACAATACTTAATGCTCACTAATTTATAGAATCATAGAGTAGTTTGAGTTGGAAGAGGACATTGAAAAGCTCATCTGCTCCAACCCCCCTGGCATGGACAGGGACCCTTTCCAGTAGACTGCTATGAGTTCACTCCTATGAGTACTTAAAAACCATCCAGAAGTCATGATTACTCACACTGACAATCCCTTAATCGTACTTTTTCCAGGCCCTGAAAAAATGTAAACTGCTTTTGAAAAAAGCATATAGAACATGCACAACATATAGAAAATTCAAAGGAAACCAAACATAATTTCTTAAATGCCCCAGAATATAAATAAAGATTTTTTTTTCAGTGTATTTATGTGAGACAAGCCAAAGCAGAATTATTTTACAAATAAATATGAACTTTCAGGTGATCACCATCTCACTGCCTGCTATGGCAAAAGACATGCAAGGCACAATAAGCACTATCAACTGGATTGCTAGAAAAAGGGGAAGAGAGTTAAAACATATTCAGCATTTTTCATAAGACAGAAAGAAAAGTCTTACATTAAATTACAAGCATTCCTAGAAAAAGTTCTTGCTTTAATTAAGTATTGTGTAAAGAACAGTCTCCCTGGGGAAGAGAAATACCCTAGAATAATGCCCTGGGAAACGCTGTTTTCAGGGGTTATTCACATGCTCTCTATGCAAATTATTACTAGAAAGTTCTTGGCTCTTTGTATTATCATAGGTTGATTTTTGGTGCAGGAATTTTAATATTCCTAATTGTTCTCCCCTACTGGACCCTTCCCTCAGACCCCACCTTAACTCCCCACCCACACCAGGATGTATAAATACCCCTGTCTGACCCTGGCCTGGGGCTCTTTGGCCCCTTGTTACTGCCTTGTTCCAGTTCGCTTTTACACAGTGAACACCTTATTGTTTATTGGTTTTGAATTATTAAAATTCCTTTTCAGACAACTGCATCAAGGCTGCCTCTCTCTCCCAAGTCGCCTTCGAGGCAGAGTCCCAAGGGAGCTCAAAGGGGTCTGACCATCCAGGCTCAGACCCCGGGGAGTTTCAGTATTGCATTCTCCTTTTCATTCTTTTTATCCTGCACACCTACTTGAAACACAGTGTACCTCTTACAGATATTCACAACAGATTTGCACATATTTTCTTAAAAATTAGGAGTCACACAAAAAAAAATCATGAAAAAGTATTGACATTCTTCTATCTACCTTAAATATCTCCTCTTCTAAGTGTTTGCTTGAAAGAAAGTATGGGAAACCAGCCAAGGAGGTAGGAAGCTCCTGCACTTTGCTTTTTTTTTTTCCTATGTGTATGACTCCTTTTAAGTTTTGTCCTTTATATTTTTCTCCTCCTAATAAAGCCACTCAAATAAAACACAAGCCTTAAAAAGCTCTCTGGAAGTTTCCATGCACATTGAAATTGAAAACTCCAAAGGGACAACTCCCCATGTATTTTTAAGCATACAGGTATATTAGCTACTGACAAAGACTGAAAGTCACCAACAGTCTTGGCCTTCTCAATATGCCTCCCTCATAGAAACATTTTCATGGTACTCACATACTAATCAGTTTTATCTACAGAGAACCAAGTGTCATCTTCAAGAGAATTAAGTTGGACAAGGCCAGACCAAGACACAAGCTAAAGAAATTCTCAAGGTCAGATCCTGTTTATTGTGATTCTGAGTAACTGTGGCAGCAGCCCTCTAGTTAAAGGGGAGAAATAAGCCAAGACCCAGACTCCTTGTTTATCACAGCATGAAAAGGGTCCTGGTTTATTCCTCTTTACAACTCAGCCATCCTGACTCCCAACTATTCACTGACTCTGGCTGCAGCAAGCTCCTGCTGTACGCTTCCCTTGCAGCCTCTGACTGCTGGTTATTTCCTTCTAAACTACGACTGCACATATGAGTTTGCAGACTCTGAGTGCAGGCTTTTACCTAGCTAGACTGTGACTGCAGGATCCAACAACAGGCTCTGAGTCTCTCCCCAGGATCCTTCTCTGTCATGATTCCCCACCCCCAGCTAACCACTACCTTTTATCACACTTATCTTTATTGGCTACAGCTGTTACTTATCAGGGGTGAAGCTGTATGGGGTGATTTACACAGCTGTTACTTACCAGGAGCAAGGGCACCTGTATTCCCTTCTCCTACAAGTAACCACATGAAATGTTACACTGAGCATGGTTCAGAGAATATTAGGTCTAAAGCTCTATTCCTCTTCCCAACATCCCCCCCAGACCTTATATAAAGGAAGTCCTGGAATAGTTTTGCTTTTTGAGAAAAAGTCAATCCTGTCTTCACCAAGAATTCCTGAATAAGTGTTTCAATGCTGTGCCAAGTGTGACTCAAGTTCTTCATTCCAATGCCACAAAATAATACACAACTGGAAAACTTTTAAGAGTCAGTAGCATACAGTAAAGAGTAATTCCTAAAAAATGTTTCAGCTCTAACACTAGGATCTATCTTTGCATCTTATATAAGAAAGCAATCTATCAAGTCAACAATTTCTGCAGTACAAAGACACTCGGTACTGAACAACGGATATATGTTTAATGACAGCATTCATCCCTTGCAGAGAAAAAACCTGTGCCCTGGTCAATTTTTAGCTTTAATGAACTTCACTAGTTTATGGCCACGAGAAACTGCCTAGAAAACAAATTCCAAGACTCATTTACATTTTAGAATTACTGCATCAAAAGCCAGCCAGCCACCATCTATGTTAAGCGTTGCAACTTTTTATTTCACGCTTGAGGTTGTGGTCAGGTAGACATAGCTGGATATTCTTAACAACCATTTTTTCCTTATCATTTGGTATGCTGGGCCCAAGAGAGTGTTTTGATAGACAATTCCTGGATTCTGATAATTTACAAGCTTTGCACCTCGCTGTTCAACAATACTGTGTCACATGTGCCCAAGCTAATAAACACCATAAAGAGGCACCCAAACTACAGTGACAAATCCTATGCAACTACACATCTGTCTGAATCACAGTCACTGTCTTTGCAGTGCATCATATATGTGCCCAGTGAGAATCAAAAATGCTAGTATAACACAACTACATTACTAGAGGAACAAACTGCATTTCACTTAAACAAATAAAACTATTTACAAAAATGTTTTACCATGGAAATTATTTTACGTGTATATTTTGAATCCTTAACCTTTTTCTCTGCCATCCAGGAGCAAAAGAGAAGATGCTACCAGAAACTGGTAGAACTATTTTCTTACCTTCTCTTCTAAAATTCTCACTTTTT
This sequence comes from Prinia subflava, assembly GCF_021018805.1. NCBI lineage: Eukaryota > Metazoa > Chordata > Aves > Passeriformes > Cisticolidae > Prinia > Prinia subflava. Next base: position 113,941,621 of record NC_086247.1, on the reverse strand, counting down.
TTTTCAAGAAGGAGTTCTCCTTCTCTGTCTCCTTCAGTCGTTTCTTGATATCTTCATACGCAGTGACAAGTGCAAAGTGTGAGGCAACAGACTCATCTCCACTGTACGACGGAACAGGAATATCGCTGTCTCTCTTGTGAGCAGTGTCTGCTTTTTCATGGTTCAAAATACAGATGTCATCCTCTACCAACTCCTCCATGACAGCTGTTAAAAAGACAGATATAAGTGCTAGGTTTTCACAAAGACAAATTCATCAAGAGTCTGAAAACCTTCCAAAATAATACTGAAGGGTGTTTCTGTCTAAGTATGACAAGACAGAATAATCAGGAAGTATCTTAATATCGCGGAAAAATCTTGAAATCCATTTTACCTTGAAAATACACTCTTTAGAAAAGACACATTTCCCTGTTACTTGATAAAAATATTTTGAGTACCTATCAGATGTATGAACCCTCAAACTCATTTTTATTAAGTCTTAACACCAATGTAGAATTTGGCTGGTGCCAACTATCTATCTCCAAAGGAATATTATATCAGAGTTTTTGCAAGCAAGCACTAAGCAATAAAAGAGAGTACAGTTCCAAAAATCAACTAACTCCTGTAGTTCCTGAGCACAACTGCCAAAGTTTCTTCTTTTGAATGCAAATATTTATATTTTTCCCAAACTTTAACATGGAATCCTAAAGTACACTTGTGTTTGTCCTTAAAAAGACTGCATGAGTAGCTATTCTTTCCTTGGTCACATGGAAAACCTCCTTCTGAACAACAATTACTGTAGTTTTTGACTGAAAATATGATGAGAATGAAAACGTGCACAGTAACATGACCTGCTTCAATATGCATGGAGAAAACTGGCAATAATCTAATAATTAGTAAAGTGTCACTCTAAAATATCAGGCAGCTCCACCTAAACTGCAAATGCAAAGTAGATGTTACACTGAGTTTTTGTTACAACCTACGTCATTTAGGCACAGCAAAACATTCAGTAAGAAAATACCACCTTAAAGAAATTCTATATATTTTCCTGAGCAACAGGTCTCAAGGGAAAACCTCCAAAAGCATTTCCTTAAGAGTTATAAGTTATCTGGAACAAGATTTGCGGTTTTATTTAAAAACAAGCCAACCTCCAAAGCACAAAACCAACCAATTAGAAAAAGACACATTGCATTTAATTATGAACATCAAGATTACTTGTACTCCTGTGCAATACCAAGAAATGCTACAAAGTGCCTGAAAATACCCGCCCCCCCCCCCCGTTAAACAAGCTAGTGAGGTGACTTCTACAAAAAGCAGACTTTTATTTTTTCCCCTTCAACAAATCCTTAGGTTCCTGATGATTAGCTAATGAACCAACAGAAATGCTGGAATGAAAGAACTGAGCATAATGAAGACAGCTTTTTGTACTGCAGGAAAAACTTACTTCAACAGAAAACCAACTAGATCAGCAGAACTCTGCAGAAAAGGCAGGCATTAGTGCAAAAAAGCCCCACGGCCACAATTGCTGTTTTCTACTGTGTATTTGCTATTTGAATTCAAACTAGACTTCCATTTGTTTATAGATTACAAGAAGTAAAGGCCTGGAGCTTGTCTATATGGTCAAATTTCTCTCACCATGCTGGAAAGCTTTCAGAGTGCAGCATTATGAAGAGCTGTAGCACAGCTACTGCTGAACAATGGTGCTGTTATCACATTTGTCTCCATTTGCTCCAAGCCAGTTAGACAACATGATAAAAAACTGTGACAGCTCATTTCTACTAAATAAGACAGCAGTGGGGTTTTTCAACAGTGAAAAAAAAGACAAGAACACTACAAACCAAAGCTGAACTCCTTTTAATGGTTATGTTCAGGAGGTGAATAGATAACTTTTATGTTGTTTGATGCATTCTGACAAAAAAAGCAGCCTTGCTTGTTGTTCTGCCTTGAATATTCTGTTTTCTGTGATATTTTAGTAGAAAGAACCCTGCAAAAAAGGTTTGCTTCCTTTTCATTGTAAGCACAGTTTCATTCCATGCCCAAGGTGACCTTGACCAAAAGCACCACATCATTCAAACTGCATTAACTGACTGAAAGAATTGCTCATTTTGTCTTCCAAGATGAGCATAACATACCAGCTTATCCTCCCCCATTTCACCAAAGGCCCTGCAAGTCTTGTCACCCATCTCATCAAATTCCCAAGAGCTTGCCCTCTCAAGGCAACACATCTCCTTTCCTCGGAACACTTGACTCAAATGTCGTTAAAGAAGTGTCACAGCTCATCATTATCTCTCGAAGAAAGCAGCAGATTTGTGACCTTGTACATAAAATAGATCTTTGTCCCCATGTTTTCCTATAGCTCCTAAAATCGAGCATCATACACTCCCCATTTCTTGCACACATCAGTGCTACCAGGAGATGGCAATGTGGGAAAACAGGACCAGATTTATTCTGCATTTTGTTAACTAAAAGTGCCTTTATGAGCTTCCAAGAGAGAAGCACCTTCCAAATAAGACTCAGCATACACAAATACTATTTTATAAATTCAAGTACACACCTAGCCTGCACCTGCTAGGAAGACCAGTTACTCTAATATTTTTTTACTTGATAAGATCTCATTTAGTTTATAGCATTATTCAGCTTGGGTTTCCAGATGCTGCTCTCTAAGACAGAACTGGAGATTTTTCATAAGGCATAGATTATTTTGAATTCCACATAATTCAAAGGGACTTTGTTTGCATGCTTTTCTAGATTTCTTCACCCAAGATAACAGTTTCAAAAAATCCAATAGACACATTTTTGACTAATGGTACAGCTAAGTGATGACAAGCTGCCATTAAACAGTCCAAGATCAACAGTACTATAAAAGGCCATGGTGAAATGCACCGCTCACGCAGCTTTTTTTGCTGTCAGGATGGACAGAAACCCTCAGTACAGAAAAAGAGGCTATATCTGTAAGAAATCCCCAACCACAGCTGTAGTCTTTAAATTCACTCAAGGACAGGAATCCAAATTTAGATTCCCCAGTTTTATATTATCTCATTTTAAAAATATGAACTAACAGCAACAATCAAAGAAGTGCTTTGATTATTCCACAGGTTACGACTCCTCAAATCTGGACAAGGATGCCAAAAGCGCTTTCAGGATGTTTCACCAAGTCCAGCCACAGACTTCTGCCCCGTTTTAATCTGTTTGACTTCTCCTAATTCAAAGTCACACTTTTATGCACTGCTGAAAATGCCCCAGAGCTGACACTCTGAAACACCTGAGTGAGTTTTGACCTCTCTGGAGCTGGAATTCATGAGATAATCTGTCCTAGAGTAACCAGTTCAAGTGAAAGGTTTCTCACTAAAATATTTGAAGTAATATACTGACAAGTTAATGTCTATGAATACAACTGATGTCCATCTCAGCCACCTTAAAGCAAACTTCACAATCCCATTTTACCACACATCCCATCCCATCCCCAAAAAGGTCTCCCTAATATTTTTTACTCCCTTTACTTCAGCACAGTAGCTAAATATTTTGCCTGTGATAAATATATTGCATTTACACTTTAGAATGATCTTCACACAAAACAGCCTACTTAAAGGGACTTCTATCTTTACATCCAAAAATAAATACACTAAATCAGTACCTGTACTACTGCTTGTATTAAATAACTAATGATTAAGGGCCAACAAACAAAAAAACCAAGCTACATACACTGTTGATGGGAAACAGTATTAAGTTCTAGCAGGATTAATTATGTTCTCTGTTTATAAGCAAATGAGTTTGAAGAGGTGGCACCACTTTTTCTTTCACATAATGTGAAGAAAAGAAGAATTAACAGGAACCACTTCTGTTGCTCACCATAGGTTATAGAACAGCTTTGACTCACTACAATAAATGTCTTGAGCAAAAGAATGTTTTCCCGAATCTTACTAATGCTTGGCAGAAACATAGCTTTTCTCTTTAAAGAGCTTTGTGAGTACTAGTCATTAACACCATGGGAGGCAGTTAAATATAAAACACATTCTACATACAAGGAACATGGGATGCAGAGGCTCTAATAGCAAACAGACCACTGCACAAACAGAGCTCTGTAGTTTGGAATGCTAATCTTACTCTAGGATCAGAAGGAGGGAGAGTAAAAGCAGGATTACATTACATTTTTCCCAGTATGAAGCAGATTCTCATTTTGGCCTAACGGTTGATTTAAAAGAGAATAAAACAGTTTTCAAAATATTTCCAAATATCAAATGTAAATAATTTCAAGATGATTGTTTTCCTGTTTACCTTCCAGACTCAAAGGGTTTGACTTCATAATGGTAGTATGAACAGTTTTCAGCTGTTGATAACAACAGCATATTTTTTTGTACTGATTTATCTTACCTTACATAGAAAGGTATACATACATGCATGTAGACATAAAAAACCCCTTTAAGTTCAAGAAATACCTTTGAACCAAAGGAATCCTGAGTGAGCATGTTACAACCCTCACCTTAATTTCAGAAAAGCTGTACTGATTTTTTTTTTCTTATTTTAAAAGACACTTCAGCACAGCAAGGAATAATACAGAATTACTGCAGCAAGCATCAAAAACTCCACACAGTACTTGGAGTATTTGACACAAGATGTTAAAACAAGCAAGACTTCCAATCTCCTTAAGCATCCATCACTTTGCACCTCTCTTTCAGAAATCTTAGGCTTTCGTTGATTCCAGTTGTGAACAGACGGTTCTACAGAGAAAGGCATCACTTTTTACACATACTTGCTCCATTTTTAAAGAGTAAAGAGTATTCATACACACACACACACACATCTCAGCAGCTGCTACTCTGGCCACTGTTCATCCTTCTGGTACGGCCAAAGTCCACAGGCCCAATGCCCTCCCAGAGAGTCCCTGAGCACAGCCCAGTCATCTCCTTCAGAAACACGTCAGCGTGTGAGCTACACCAGACCTCCAGAGCACTTTCGTTTTAATGCCTTCAGGAAATGGAAACTCACTGTCTCTAAGCTCACACACCACATCACTGTAGCTCATCTATCCTGAACATCTGGGTAAGCTACAAAAGCCAGGCAAAATCTCCTTAGGTACAACAGCCAATTTTTTTCAATCTCAAGGTTTTTACAATAAATAATCTACTCTCACAAGGACCAGAAAAACAATAAAAAGCCCATTTTATGCCAACAGCGCTTGATAAATTTTACTTTCTCTGAACAGTGTCAGACTCCAGTACTTCCACTGCTGATTTGCAAACCTTATGCATCCTCAGTGTAAAGTATTCAGTCTGCCTTTCTGTGGATGCTGTCACAATAATCACTTTCCAGACAACTACCTGAAAAAGGGGAAAATAAAAACCCAGAAGCAGAAGTCAATAAAATATTACCCTTTCAGGATCATATAATCCTATTTATTAAACTATTATATTTAATGTTGAAACTAATTCAAAGCAGTACTGTCAAAGAAACATAAGTAGGAGCAAGATGGCTTTTGGCTGTTAAACATTTCTAGCACTAATATAAGTATCTTTAAAGGTTACTGAAACCCTTCTTTTGCTGTTCATTCATTGCCATTTCAAAAGGTTTATATGGAGTAACTATTTCCAAAAGTTTGGAGGATTTGTTTTGGATTTTCTTTTTTCATATCTTCTTTCGAAAACCAAACAGCAGGTCCTACCTCCCAATCACATTTCCTTCTATTCAATTAATCTGCCAGATTAGTTACCATTCAGTAAATTCACAGGTTCAGTGATAAGCCTTATATAATTGCATTAACTTTTAATTCAACTGGAAATGTGCCTCACCTGAAAGCGAGTCTCACCTATGGCCCTTAGTCATCCTGCAACTCACGGATACAACATCTGGAGGTTCCCAAAACACAACTGGACAGGATGCCAGCAAATCTGATCCTGGCTCCCTTTTACAGGGGGACCAGATGATCTTCCCAGATCCTTTTGAACTTGGGCTATCTTCTGAAATTCTACATTCAGGTTTATATTGCAATATTTCAGACAAATCTGGTAATTTGAACCTAAGTTCCCCTTAGCAGCTTCTAAATGGATGACTTTGAACATGCAAGCCATTTATGCTTCACTTACCCTCTCAAACTTAAATGCTCCTCCCCAAAGGTCCTGTCAAATTTTAGTTGCATCTACAATTTCACACACTAAGAACTCCACATAAAAACATTGTACAATGATGTAGCTAATTAATGCAACTATAGTATAAACATTTAGCAAAAACATAAGACTGATTCCAAAGTGAACCATGGATGATGCACACAGGTATGGAGTCTCCTTCAGCAGAACTCCCCACTGACTCCTACCAAGCTGGTTCCTATCCTGACCCCTTAGTTAATCCTATAATTGCTATCTTAGCAAACTGGATCTCACTATCACTGTTTTATTTAATATGGACTGTCAGACTTCCTCTGTCTATAAAATCCTTGTGAAAAAATGAAAACATATACCAAAAGGTAAAACCACACTGCATTTTATCCTGCTTTCTTCTACACGTTCTCGTTTTTTCTTCAAATTCTGTGCTAAAGAAACCAGACACGGATAGCATGTGCAGTGACAGGGGAGTTTCCACTTTCCTAAGCAGGCACCCACATTTAACATTTTACAGTGCACAATCTCCAGTGCAATGCATCTGTTGAAATAATACAAACAGATGTGACTGCATTTGCAACTCCATGCAAACTCTATGATTTTTTCCAGTGCTGTGAGATGAAATTATTCTATTTCTCTGTCCTGGCTACACTAAGCAGAGTTTGTTCATATATTTGACCAATAATTTTCACACTTTCCCCACCTTTTGAGTATCACATAGAAAATGAAGATATGCTGAAAACCAAAACAGAATGTTTGCTGAAATTTAGGCAATCTTAAAATTATCTCTAATTTATTACCCATTTTTGCTGCAGAAAGATGTCACTTCACCCTCTTTGCTCTTTTGAAAAACTTTGTACTATTTAATTTTCATTGTAAAAGATAACCTAGCTAGTACTCAGGCAATGGTCACCTCACACTTTTCTAAACTACAAATGCAGCAAACAAGGTTCTGAAAAATCTATCAATTTTAGCAAAACATACAGTTTTGGGGAGTGAGAAGGTGGCTAAACCATTCATATAGTCTAATCTAGACTTCAGTCAACCAGTATTTTCTGCCTTGTGACTTCACTGAGATTTAGATGAAAAAATTCTGCTTAAAATTTGAGGCAATAGTCACCTACTTAGGTTATAGGGCAATTATCTGATAAACACTTCTAACAAAAGTCCAGTTATTAAACAGCAATTATTTAAAGAACAAAAAGTAGTCATTATATTAAACTCCTTTCGGTTTCTACAATAATTCTAGTAGAATTACTAAAATCCTAAAATAGATGTGGGAACAGACAACTTGGATTATTAGTAGCACGTGATCGCACACCACTATCCAGGAAATGACGTTTCCCCTAGACCATAACAACATTTCCCAGAAAACTGTCACAGAAGAAAGACTGACCTTTGGAGCCGGGGCAGACTCAACTGTCCTGGCAATAATTCCCTCCTAACTCCACTTTTTCCAGCACATTGATTTCACTGCATACATACAGTGAAAGGCTGTGGGGAAATTAAATGATTCCTTAAGAAACAAAAAGCTCCTAAAAGCACTTGCTGGAGTTGAGCTGAGTTGACACTCACTTCTAAGTTGCTAGGGGATCAATTTATTTAAGAAGATCAGGTTATCTTCCCTACCAGGTGAAACACCAGGATTTAAAGAGACAATTTCTTAAAAGCTGAAAGCACCACTAGCATACACAACTACCTCAATGCTCATCTGCACTCCCTTCTTCCAAACTAACACGGCCTGCAGCACCTGTATTCCTGTCAGCTCCAATATTCCATCATGTTTCTGTTTTCACACCCGTAGTCCTACTTTGCTCATTTCCTTGCCAGACCCCACCTGCATCAAGGCACAAAGTGCAGCTCCAAGAACCCACACAGTTTTTCAGCTCGATCAGAGGCAGCTCTGTAAGGTTACCAGCCTGACTGCCTGCCCGAGGCCCAACCCCAGCTTGGTAGCGGTACCTGTAAGCCTTGCTCACCGTCCCCCCGTGGGATGACCCCTTATTCCGGCCAAGTGTGCCGGGCACGAACACAGCACAAGACCGACAGCCTGCTCCTTCTGAAACTCGGGAAGTTCCACTTCAGCATGAGGAAGAACTTTATATGTGGGAGGCAGAGCACTGGAACACGCTGACCAAGGAGGGCGTGGAGTCTCCCTCTCCGGCGTCACTCAAAACCCACCTGCACGCGATCCTGTCTCACCTACAACCTGCTCGAGATGACCCTCCCTTGGCAAGGGGATTGGACTAGATGATCTCCCTTCCCACCCTAACAATTCCGGGTTTCTACGAGGACGACTCTGTTTGAAGGGGAGAAACGAAAGACCAGCCTCTTTTCCCAGGGGGAGTCGCTCCTCTTCCACGGAGCACGAAGCTCCCCAGCACCCCGGCCGGGGCCGCCCCGCGCTCCTCCCCGCGCCGGCACCAACCTGTCCGGGCCCCGCTCGGCCGGGCGGGTCAGCGGCGGGCGCTCAGCTCGGCCGGGAGGCAGCGCCGCCCCTCGCGCTCTCCGCTCGGGCCCCCTCGGGCGCCCATGGCCCCCACCCCGCCGGCCCGGCCGCGGTTTCGGCCTCCGCCACCGCGGGGAATTCCCGGGGCTGGGCGCCGCCCCCGCCGCCTCCGAGGAAGTCAACAAACGCCGCTCCCGGTCCCTGCCAACGGGCGGGCGCCGCTCCCGGAAGGAGAGAGGCGGCCCCGCCGCCTGACCGGGAAGGGAGGAGGCAGGGCGGACTGCAAGTCCCGGCGTGCAAGCGGGCCTCCGCCCGGCCCGGCCCGGCCCGGCCCCCGGGAAGCGCGTCCAGCCCTGGCTCCGCCCGGCCGTGGGCGGGACTGCCGCCAGCCCCGAGCGGCCTGGAAGCTGTGCGGGTCGGCGTTCCCACCTGGAACTCTCTCACAGAATCACGGAATTGTTAGAGATGTAAGGGACCTCTAGAGATCATCCAGGCCAAGCCTCCTGCCACGGCAGGGTCACCACGAACAGGTGCTACATAAACGCGTCCAGGTGGGTTTGGAATTCCTGCAGAGGGAGACTCCACGATCTCCCTGGTCAGCCTGTTCCAGTGCTCTGTCCCCTCAGCATAAAGAAGTTCTTCCCCATGTTGAGGTGAGACTTCTTGTATTTTAGTTCACGGCCATTGGTCCCTGTCCTGTCTCTGGGCACCACCCTCTTGGCATCCACATTTGAGATCTTTATATGCACTAATGAGATCCCCTCTCAGTTGTTTCTTCTCTAGGCTAAACAGGCCCAGTTCCCACAGTTTCTCCTTAAAAGAGAGACCCCTGATCATCTTTGTGGCCTCCACTGAGCCTCTCCAGTAGCTCCTTGTCTTCCTTGTACTGAGGAACCCAGAACCGGGCACAGCACTCCACTCTCGACTGCAAGGGTACAGAGGTACTCGCTGGCAGCACCCACTCTTCCAGCACCCCTGGGCATTGCCACTAAAACCCTGCTTTTCTCCCTTTTCTGAGGCTCGCTGCATTCCCTGCCATCATTCAAAATAAGGCTGTAGCAGAGCAATAAAGATCAGTGACTTTTAACTACCCCCAGCTTGCTCCTCCACAGCAAAGGAGCCCATCCAATTCACATTCTTCAAACTATTTCCAACTTCTTGAGAAGTTACACCTGCACACAGCTGAAGAGCTAGTGAGACATGGTGTAACATTTTACATTCATACTGTTTTTAATTTTTTTTCTCCCCACAAGCCAGAGGCAGAGATGAAAGGCAGTGGATGCTCTATTGCTACAGCGAGGTTAAAGATCATCGCATGTAACCCCATCTGCCAAAACCACAGCTTTTGTTCCTCCACCGAGGTCAAAACGAAGCAAGAACAAATCTCAATTGCAGGTCAGGAGCTCTGTTACAAGGAATAAAAGCAAGCTGATTCAACAAGTCTGATGTAGATCTACAGGGGAGAGCAGCTGTGCTGTTCAAGCCTAATTTAAAACTAACGGGAGTTTCCTTTGCGGCTAAAAAAACAAGCAGTTTGCTTTTATGTTGTGAGAGTTCTTCAGCCAAGTCCCAAAGGACTTTTGGCAACTATGCCACAAAGTCAGCTGGAGCAAGGGAAGTGTGCTAATGTGCCAAATTGATCTATATATGGAAAAATATTGCAATATTGTGTACTCCTTAAATACTTAAAGACCAAATGGAAACAGGACTCCTGCTGTGGGTAGGGAATTGTTATTTGGACAAGCATCTAATTTAAAAACCAAAACCACAAATTCTCCATTAATCATGCTCACAGGCCTCAAAACAACTTTTTAAAAAAGTTTGTAGCATACTACCATTACTGAATTTTTCACTAGAAGTTTATGTTACATGTAAACTGCTTTTTATTTTATGAGCCAAAGTAGTACAGTGCTGTTTTCCACTGTATTTCTTACCAAGAGCAGTGGCCTTCAGTTGAAGGGCAAAAAATACTATTTCCAAGTTAACACCTCTGTAACAATTTGTATGACATGGATACAAACACCTCTGCATGTTATTAAGTTACAGAACAGAGGTCTTACTCCATAAATTAACAGTGATTTAAAATAGTGTCATTATGAAATCCAGAAGGAATGCACATAAGGATTTGGGCTATCAAATATGCCCACTATTTTTGTGGATAGCATTTGCCGACTAATTATCACATTTATTTTTAATCATGTATTTAATTTGTAATATTTTTTCCCATTAAAATACACATTTGGCATCCTAGCTACATCCTGTCTAGAATATCTAAACAGAAAATAGCCGCAAACAATGGCCAGTGTTGTGAAACCTGGTGCTACACATTTTAAACCAGCTAAAAGAAGTCATATTAAAATTAATGTCAGAATTTTCAAATAGTAAAGGTCTTGTGAAAAAGGCTTGTTGTGTGTGTGGCTCTATGCAGATATTTACTATATACAATAATGCTAGGTAGAAAAGTTATGCTGTATTGACATTTGAATAATATAGTAAATGTAATTTTTAGCATTAAGTTTTAGTAATAAAAGAATTGTGTGTAAGATATTTTCTTTAGCTCAAGAAGGAAAAAAAAAAAAAAAAAAAAAAAAAAAAAAAGGGAGAGGCCCAGAGGTGTTTCTCAACAGAGATAACAGTTACAACAAGAAGAAGAGAACCCCCCCTTAGGACTTTCAGAAGACAAGAGGCATATCTCCCTGCATCCACAGAAGCCACCTGGTCAACCCAGACTGAATCCACACGAACCACCTGGTCAAGCCCAACTCCTGGACGCCCAGGATTAGAAGGGGGACTCTGGGCAAACGGGTCTGTCTTAAGATAAAGATTGCATAATTTTGAAATTTTGGTCTTCAAAAAGGGGGCATTCCTCCCGAAGGAGGCCCTTCTCCTTCACAGCCTTTGTCTGAGAGGGAGGGGGGACGGTAGACCCGGGCTACCTTCTTTGCTCTTATTGTCTCATTATTTGTCCTGTCTCTGAAAACTTTTTTAAACTTTTATTATTGTATTAACTTTTTTTGTAACCAATTTTTATTCTTTATTAAATTTTCATAAATTTCAAGAAGTGAGTTATTGGCGTTTATCACAGTCTGGTTTTGTTTGTTTTTTTCTTTGAAATGTGGAATGCTTAGGTGGACAATGGTTTATCTTTTCTGAAAGAAACATACTTTGATTTCTGAAGAGATAAAAATGAATTTATTATCACCCCATTTGCGAGAAAATACTCGAACAGGGTATGGATTAAAAAGCTAATTAGAAAGTGTAAAAACATACATAGTTCAGCTGCATATGGGCATGCATTGTTCTGCTGAACAACTACGGAATAAAAAAAAGGGATAATGGAACATATCATTAGACTGACAGATTTTTCCTGTAATACAATCATGTTGCTACACAGCTGTTTGTAAGCTGTCCAGCCTAGAGCTTGGATGCTACAAGAATTATCTTCTAATTAGCAAGACATTTCCCTGTACTTCAGTCTGACATTGTAATCCCAGCACGTGTTAAGCACATACAAAGGAAATACATTGCCAGGACAAGCATAAGCCCTGCACTACCAGAATACATGGCTTTTAAAACATAACAAGAAAACCCCACCAAAAGCAAATCCCAGCTCTTTTCAGACTTCAGCAAATAATTCACCATAACAGACGGCCACAGGGATGTGTGCCAGAACATTTAGTGTCAAAAGGTGTGTCTTTAACTGAGACTAGTAACTTTCCAGTACTAAATACATTCCAGTTTCATGACCCATCAGAAAGGTGTGTTAACTAATTCCATTGTTTGTTTTTCAGATTTATGGGCAGACTGTGTTTTGCTACAAAAGAGAAAAGTTGAAAATTCTATCATGAAAAAAGCCCACTGATCACCAATCAGATATGGTTGTTTGGTATAAGTAATATTAAATGACACCACATCAGATTTTCACCTAGAAAACTAAGTAGAAGATAAAATATTCAGAAATGTTGAGGCCCCAGATGACAGTGAGAACTCTGGTAGTGTTCAAACACAGGTTGGATAAAGCCTTGAACAACTTGTTCCAGTGGAAGTTGTCCCATGTTGGGACTAAAGGATCTTTAGGGTCTATTCCAACCCTTTAACATCCCATGATGATTCCATGGCAGTTAACTCTGATGCATTAGAAGTGTGTGCCTAGAACAGCTTACTCCCTGTACTCTGTTGAATTCTCTTGACTACTTCTATTATGTGTGATTTAAATAAGTATAATTAGAATGATACAAAATTCTCATTGCATATAATTAGAACAGAACAAACTTGATATAAAAATCAGCATTCTGTGAACCACATTGCATTAGATTTCACTTTGGCAGATGCAAAGGCTCTGTTAAACACATCTATTTATGCAGTGCAAGTCCTTGCAAATACAAAAATAAGTCAATAGTTGCTTTCTTCTGATCCCTTTCTGTGCTTGACATTGCACAGAAGCAACAAAGATCACAAAATCTGTCCTGCTCAAAGATAATGGCTTTGCGGTGTTTATACTCTTTGCAATCCTGCACCAGTCAAAGTAGGACACAAAGCTGCACTACAGTAAAAATTTGGAAATACCAAATAATAATACATGCAATTAAAAATTGTGTATTTCTCTAGACTGCTGATAAAGCACAAATAATATTTACAGTAAGACTGCCCCAGCACAAACCACCGCAGTCTGTTCAAGGTCAGTAGTTAACAGTAGAGGTTGAAAAAAATGAAAAGAGTCCACAAACAAACTAAGGCCAAAACACCACACAGTGTGATTTCTGAAGTGCATTGTTTATGGATTTATAACCAATCAAACCCTTTATTAGACAAGAGAGGGAAAAAAAAGTTCACGCAGTAACACATGCTCTGCAAGATCATGGGAACAATGTTAGCCTTGCCAAAATAATTAAACTTTGTAAGATGATTAGACTGGTATTTTTTTATCTGTCTATCTTGACAGATGCAGGCCATACTGGAAGGTAAATCTTCATGTTTTTGGTGACGCTGGCAGGCAGCTGGAATTTGTTTTGTCCTGGCTATTGTTACAGGGCTGCTTTAGGAAGGCTATGACAGGAAGGATTTTGTCAGGAAAATCCACAAACCCCAGAGATAAGGAGTCCTTCAACTGTATTCGATTAAAGGGAGTCCACTGGGGCACACACCCACTGGGTTTTCTCTCTCGAGGTTTTGGAGGGCACAGCCTCCTTCTATCCTGAACTCCTGGCCACATGCTGCCCTCTTCCTTTCCCCACAGCTGAGGTATTAGCAAGGTATGACCTTCCTGAGCCGCCTACCACATATCCCCCCCCCTTGAACCTACTATTTTACCCTAAAGTTCAGGCTTGTGCAGAGCCGCTTGTTTGTTGCAGCAGCTGAACTGCCTGGGCTCTGCAACAAACCCGCTGCCCAAAGTTGGTAGAGACATTAAGACCTATTTCAAAGGTGAGGATTAACATCCTCACCTTCACCCAACAAATTGCTTGTAAAGACATTAGCTTTCCTCTCAATTTGATAACACAAAAAGAAAAAAAAATAGGTCTTTCTGGGGGAAATTATTTAGGATATGTTTATACTTCATTACTTTATTAGGACTTCTGTTAATAATTAAAGTGTAGAAGCATGACTGGATAATTTTATGACTGGCAAAGAGCAAGTGAAGACTAAGAACAAAAGAAAAGCAAAGCTCACCTTTATTTATTAAGAAAAGTGGTATATTTTCCTTAATTAATTCTGAGGTATTTACAGTCCCCCAAGAAAACTATTTCTAAAAACTCCCACACAGGCTCAGTCCTGTATGAGGGACAGGTGTGCGTGACACTTCCAGTGAACCAAGTGCTTTATGGACACTACTCTAGAAGAACATCTTTCTTGTGAACCTTACAGCATATAAATTATCCCGACTGCAATAGCAAATGGCCTTGCAGAATAATTTCTAAAGGTTTAGATAGAAGAGTTTGAGAAAGAGCTGTAAAGCTGGTTTTCACCAGGCAGATCTTGCTGACTTGGGCACCAGTGGTTCCTCTGCTAGAAAAGGTTATGAACACAAGTTTCTGACTAAGAACTGTCTTACCCGGTTGCCAGCAAAGATGAAACTCCAAACTGAAAAGCTGACAAGCCCCGAGACTGCTGCTCGGGTCCGGTCCCCTCACACCCGCCGCTCCCGCAGCGTTCTCCCTCACATCGCTCCGCGCTCCGGCCGCCGGGCGGGCGCTGCCTGACGGGTTCAGCGAGCCCGTGAACAGCTGCGGGAATGCCCGCAGGGTGCGGGGCAGCGGCTGAGGCCCCGGGTCGGGGCGGAGGCGCGGGGGCCACAGCGGCGCTGCCCAGCCCCGTTATCCCGGCCGCGGCTCCTGGCGGGATGTGCCGTCAGGCGGGCGGGCGGGCGGGGGGCGCCGCTACTGCGCCCCTTCCCCTCAGCGCGGGCAGAGCCCCCTTCCCCTCAGCGCGGGCAGCCTTTCCCCTCAGCGCGGGCAGAGCCCCCTTCCCCTCAGCGCGGGCAGAGCCCCCTTTGCCCTCAGCGCGGGCAGCCTTTCCCCTCAGCGCGGGCAGAGCCCCCTTTCCCCTCAGCGCGGGCAGAGCCCCCTTTCCCCTCAGCGCGGGCTGCGTCCTCTTCCCCTCAGTGTTGGCTGCCCCCAGCGGCGGCGGGCCCGGCTCTCCCCCACGCTCCCTGTCCGGCGGCGCGGGGAGCAGGGCGGGTGATGCCGCTCAGCGATGCCCGGTTCGCCCCTCAGCAGGGCGGCCCGAGGGCTCCGGGCCACGGACAGGGCGGTTCCGCCTCCTCCCCTCCCTTCAGGTGCCCGCGGATGCTCGGGTGCGGCTTTCCGTGAGGCGATGGGCACTGCAGGAACACCGCAGGTACCGCGCCCGCTCCGGTTCGCTCGGGCAGCAGCAGCTCTGGAAGCAGAGCAGCCCCGGCCAGGCAGGCAGAAAGGGGCCGCCCCGGGAGCCCTTCCCCCCGAGGGACCTCCCTTCATTCCCTTCATCCAGAACGTAACAAGTTGAACGAAAAAGTGGTAGATCATAGGAGCTTAGTGGCTGGGAGTGGTTTGGCCCTTTTCCTTTTCCTTTTCCTTTTCCTTTTCCTTTTCATTTTCCTTTTCCTTTTCCTTTTCCTTTTCCTTTTCCTTTTCCTTTTCCTTTTCCTTTTCCTTTTCCTTTTCCTTTTCCTTTTCCTTTTCCTTTTCCTTTTCCTTTTCCTTAGCAGGCTCCTCAGCAAACCTGAAGAATATATATTTTAATCACAATGGATCCATGTATGTTTATGTTCCTTGAGCCTAATGGTGCTGCCTTGGTGAATTAGCTGAAATGGTGAATCCTTGCAAAGAACAGATGCTTTGGCAGATGAAAGATAGTAAGTTCTAATAAAGAAGATAGTACTTTAAAGAGGCTAAACATATAAAGTACTGAAGATACAGCTTTCATCATCATCTATAATTTAAGGAGTAGGGGTGGGTTTTGATTGACAAAAATCAGAGTCAAACCTTTTACTGAATTCAGCTGAGCTCAATTTCTCTTGTTGTCCCCTTAATGATGTCCCCAAAATCCCCCAGATTTTGAAATGCTAAATTGTTTTGTGCATTAAAATCAAACACATCTTGTTTGTGCTTAAGCAAATATTATTTTTAGTTATTCCTAGTTTGTCCCTCCTCCACTTGAAGTTTAAAACAAAATATTAGGTCCTTATTGCATTCAGTAAACTTGATTAACTTTTCTTTCTTTGTAGCTAAGACACATCAATCAGGTTTGTTCTGTGTATCAAATCAAAGAACTGTCTGTTTGAAGCCTTGTACAATTATACAAATATCTGGAAAACTCTTGGAAGTTCTATTTTGACTTTTGTGTGATGTTGCCATTTGTGTGTGAATGAGAAGAGAAAGGAAACAGAAAGAGGTCTGTCCAGAACTAATTTGGTGGTAAACAGCACGCTTTGGAGTGGTCACTCTTTTTTTTTAAAGGAAACTCTGTTCTGCAAGACAATCTTGTCAACAAAATGCATAAACTCTGAGGCATGGCCATTGCCATTCCAAATATGGCAATTTATTCCCATAAGCTTTTTTCACAGTTTTTATAGGAGAAGGTTTTAGATTGGAAAGGAATCAGTGATGAGGGGAGGAAGCTTAGAGTATGACTAGAGTTTTGCTACTGGCTTAGTATGGTATCAATCTTATTAAGCACTTATTTTTTTAATTGATATTTAATTATTCGTACTGTTTTCTTATCTATTTCATGTGTGCATTTAGTTTTGTTCTGCAGTGCTACTAGGATGTGGCACAAACGGGCCAGGATGAAGCACACTCAGATCATTTCAGTATGATAAAGAAAACGTGAAACTATGAGTAGTAAGCAATTCATAAGCTGAATAAACAAAACTTTTATTCTCAAGCTAGTTGTTAGCTCTGGGTTAATTTGTCTGTCGAATGTCTCCTACATTAAAGCTATGTCTGTCTATTCTTTCTTTCATGGATTACAGCAGAAGAAAGTGGTAAGAGCTAAGAATACCCTCAGAACATTCTAGTGTGCTGAGACAGCTTCCTGTAGCATTTTTTTTGTCTGATTCCACAGTCAGAATTCTAATGTTTTCTTTCCTTGTGAAATGTTTTTAGAGTTTTGCATAACTCTTGGTTTTAATTACTGTTTAGGTTGATGACTTAGGGTTAAGTTGCGTAGCATCTTCTGTCATCTTATTCATAACCTTTCTTATCACAAGCTTTTACATTGTGTGAGTGCTGCTGTCATTTCCAGTAACAGATTGTTAAAATGTCAAAATACGAGGTAGAGAAATGGTCAGCACTTGCAGCTCTTTGAGGACATTAAATGATCTGAATTCAAGAACTACCATGTCCCACCCCATAAGCACTGCCTTCACTTGTGGAAGGTGCTGCAGTGGCTGTACCCAGTGTTTGGTTGGTGTCTGGCAGCTGTAATCAGGGTGCCTGAGCCATCTCTTGACTGTCAGGGCGGTGTGTTCTGGTAGCATTTCAGCTGAGCAAAGAGAACTGGTCTTGAGTACACTGAACTTGTTCCTCTTAGTTGCAACAAGTTTGAACTTCCACATGCCAGTATGACAAAATCAGTTAAAATTCCATTACCCTTTCCTGACTAAGATTTTGAATTTTATTCCAGTGTTAATCCCAAACTGCCCATCTCTCAGTTATGAGTATTTAGAGTTGGAAATTTAGCTACTTTTTGTAACTAAATATCTTCAAAACTTGCTCAAATGCCAGTATCCCCACTGTTTGGCTGTTTCTTTATTGGTTTCTTGTATAATTCTTAGTGAAACACATTAAGTAAGCAAAGGGAAAGGAGAAGAATTTGTAGCGTTTATTTTGTGGATTGTTTATTTCTTTTTCTTTTTTTTTTTTTTTTTTTTTTTTTTTTTTTTTTTTTTTTTTTTTGAGGGGAGGAAGAGGTGTTTTGTGGGGAAGTAGGCTATAGGAAGGAAATGTTTGTATTCCTTATTCATGGAAGTTATTAAGGGGTACTGTGATAAATAGATGATTTGGTACTATAAAAAGAAAGAGTGAGTAATTTTCTGCTGAGATAGTTACATTAATTAGAGACTGGCTTAATAAGCCTCCAGTTAAGTGATACACACTGTAAATGCTTTGTATTCTCTAGTCTTCCCTAACCAATGAAACTCTTTTTCAACAGCTTCAGTATTTTAAATATCTTAGTTGAGTTCAAGAGAATTGTCACTTTTCAGCTCAGGAAAACTGAATGACTCTTGTGTGGCCTTTGGATGATAACAAAATACATCAGAATTTCTTATACTACAGAGGTATAGATCTCTTTCATGAATAGGAGGGTCCTTTGGCATAATTTTCCATCTCTGTTTTCTACCAATTAAATACTGAGGAGCCAGTCAAGTTCCAAAACTGCAGTTTCAAAGCCATTAGTTGGTAAGTGTGATGTGGAAAGAAATGCAGAGAGATGTTCCAGTCCTGTCTGCTCCTTGATGGGCCTGCAGCATGTTCTAGAAGGCCAAGAAAGAGAATTCATTTATTAATTTGGGAGGAATAATCACAATTCAGGATAGACTGAATAATAATAATGTACTTCCCAGAAAAACATTTTCCTGGGGGCTTTTCCATCTCTTTTGAGCCATGAGAAGAAGCAGAGTTGTAGATAGTACTGTACTGAATTGTATACTGAATACTGTACTGCAGATTCACCCTGTACTGAAGGTGGGCTCTATGTTGTTGGGCCTTTCTCTCTTCTTCCTCTATTTTTTTCTACTGGGCTCTTGTTTGAGACTCCATTTGTGGATGTTTTTCTTGATCACCTGGAATGTATATGACAGAAAAATATCCAGGCATGTCATCCAGATATTAAAATATATATTGTTGATTTTTACATTTTTTAAAATTTCTTTTTCTTGTATACATGTACCAACAATGTCACATTCTGCAGTTAAACCAGTCTTTGGTTCAAGTTGTGCCTACCGTGCTCCCTGATCACTGCAGTGACCTTGTAATGTAGGCAAGGGTTGCTGCTGTCATACTTGATTGCACTACCAAAGCAATTAAATTTTTAAGAATACTCCCCTCCTTGCTGTGTGCAATATTCTGATTTGACAAAATTAAAATAACTTTTAAGGTGTGGTCATGCTTCCATGATAAAAGAAAACAGACCTGGTTTTGTAAACAAAAAAAATGAGTGAAGGCTGTGTAATGATTTTGTTGTTGAAATGTCATTAATGTTCATGTAATTAATTATGCATTTTAAATATGTGATATTCATTTGGATGTAAGAACTATGGAGAAATGGAGATCTCAAGGAACTGTACTGACATAAATATTTTACATAATCCTAGTTTTTCTCCACAAAACTTTCTTCTCTTTTTTTCCTTCTACCTTCTTCACAAGGTGACACAGAAGTCAGTAGCTGGAGTAATCTGTTGCATATGCACTGACTGACAGTTTCCTGGTATCCTTGTGGTGTGAAAAGATAAAATGCTTTTGTTGCAAGATGTTACTTTTAGATCATAAAAAGAACTAATAACTTTCCTGCTACGTCAATCTTCCTTGAAAAAACATCTGTTGCATTAGTTGTTATAACTCAGGTATTTTTAAAAAAATTAGAATAAATAGAGTTTTACACTTTGTAATGAAGGATTTGCAAAGCCTTTACTTTCCTATGGCTGAAAAAAAAGAAAAATTTATCTATATAGAGTGTGGGTTCGTAATGAAAATGGGAAGTGTTTAAAGCAGGGACTGAGGATGCAAGTTTATACAACTCAGCCATGGTATTGCAATATGGACACTCATCCATACTTTAGGTGTTGGATTTCTGACAAGTATCTTCCTGAAGAGAATGAGCCCCATAAGAGTGCAAGTAATTATATCTGTCTGGAGCTTCCTCTAGGAAGAAGTGCCGGGAAAAATATGCAGATAGCCAAGGTAAGATTACCAGGGCTATGAATCTAATTTTTTGGTCATCTTGTTTTTTGGCAAGACATGCACATACTTGCTTTGTATTATATACAGAAATATTTTAGATGTGCTCTTTTTCTCAAGAGTATGAAAAATAAAAATTAGTTGTAGAAAACCAATTAATATTATTTCAATCACTGCTGAATCTGTGCTCCTGTACTGGAGGCAGGATGATTTATATCAAATTTTCGGCACCAGTGTATTTTTTTAATTAGCTTGTTCTTCATGTTGTCTCTATTGATACCTATTTAACTTTACTGACTAATGTTTTTAAGAGGCCTTTGTTGTGATTTCCATCTTCTAATACCAGTTGCCTTTGAGCAAAGCTGACTTTTCTGACCATCTAATGCTTGGATTAAGGTGTGAACAAGAAAGCTTTTAAGTCCTTCTGTGGATTTTGCTTTTATAACAAAGTTAAGAACATGAAAAATACCAAACATGCATCTTGCATGTTACTCCAGTAGAAGTTCTTTCAACTGAAATTTTACAATCATTATTTATTTTGGGGCAGGATGATCCCCAATTGAGAAAAATTGGACAACATTGTGAGGTTTGTATCACAGTACTTTTGGATTTTAGCATCAACAGGTCCTTCAAATTCATTAAAAGAATTTCTGAGTGTCTATAAAGACAATCACAACTGGAAAATTGATCAATGAAGGATCTTTGAAGTTTTTAATCTTTACTTTCTGTGCTTTTAAATTATAATAAGCATAAAGTAAAAAATGAACAGCTAGCATGTCCTGCTACTGCAGGAACAGCAATGAAATGGAAAAAGTAAATTTGTTAAATGTATCAGATTGGACTTGCTCTCTGTTGGTACAGAGGTTTATCACAAAATTCAGATGAAGTCAATGTGGATTATAATTGTTCACCTGTGAGAGCT
The DNA here is from genome assembly GCF_021018805.1 of Prinia subflava. Taxonomy (NCBI): domain Eukaryota; kingdom Metazoa; phylum Chordata; class Aves; order Passeriformes; family Cisticolidae; genus Prinia; species Prinia subflava. The sequence continues at coordinate 113,920,804 of NC_086247.1, read as the reverse complement.
TTCAAAGGAAGATAAGGATTTTATTTCTTCCCCTAATGCATTCCATGCAGTAATTGATGGCAGCAGAGATATGGATACATCTCCCAAATAGAGTTCCTCTGAAGACATTTTTTCTTTCAGTTACTTTTTAGGGTGCTCTGACAAACTTAGTTCCAATCCAGTTAACAGACAGTGCATGATCTACAATTTAGATGTCTTTGTTAAAGCTATCATGCTGAATTTCTGGTTACTTTTTGTTCCAGAGCTTGGGTTGCACTAAAACACATTAACAGTCATTCCAAACTCTTTGAAGGTTGAGAAAATATCACATTATGCACACATGACTGATAGAATATTTTCAGATATGAGTTACTGTATATAGCTACTCTTTAAGGTAGTTGGAAACTGATTTTTTCACATTATATAGGTATTAACAGACATAAGAATAATACACTAGTTATTCTGGGAATTTTGAGATTTTTTGACTGTCGAAAGTTGAAAAGTAAAACTGTGTTTTAGAAGTGGCTTGAAAAATTCTTTCAAAAGTGAAAGTGTTCAAAAGTGAAATTTAAGTACAAAGGAGATTGAAAAATGAAAGTTACACTCACAGTCTATCTGAAAACACACATGCATTCAGTAGTGTAACCAAAGCTGTAGGTTCAATTGGCAAAAAAGAAGGTACAGAAATATGACTGAAGTTCCTATGATCATGAAAGAAGTGGATAAAAGAAATGTGGAACTGTTGCTTGCTAAATCTCACAGTACAAAACTAGATGGCATTCAATTAAGGTAGTTGGAGGTGAATTTAGAACAGACAAGTGAAGTGCTGCTTTGTGCAGTAGGCATTGAACTCTTGGAATTTACTGGAGATTGTAGTCAGGTAGTACCTGTGGTTCAAAAAGGATTTGTTGTCATAACCAAGGTAATTACTTAGTAAGAACAGAAGTAGGCAAGTGTTTCTAGCATTCCTAACCCAACACAGCAGAAACTGGCTGCATGTGTGTTCTCCCTACACAGCATTTCCTTTTGCTAATTAAAGAGCTGTGCTATGTGGATCTTTTGTCTGACTTAGCAGTATTTACATAAAAAACCTTCAATTTTTCTCACTAAAATATTTTTTTACTCATGCTTGCTGGCAATCTCATAGGAGCTTAAAACTGATATAAAATATCAAGTAATTTCTAAATTACTTGCAATTTTTGGGGGGGGTGTATTAATTTTTGCTTTTTATAGGCATTTGGAACATCAATATGCATTTCTTGCCAGTGTATACTAATGAAAATGTCAGATATTTACCACAAAATAAAACTATCTCATGACTATTGCTTTGACTACTTTTGAATGCTTGCCAGAGATTAGACTGTGGATATAATTTTGTTTTAATAACTTTATGTTGGGTAGCCCTGCACTCTAGTTTATCCAGATTTGTGCCAGAACAAATCAAATATGAAATCTCTGCCTTATTTATTTTGGAATTCTGAATATAATATAGCTTATGGATATTTTAAGAGAGTATGTTCTGTGTGCTGTCATCAACTGCAATCTATTCTTCCTTCAGTTCAGTGTATCGGCACTTGTTCATTGGTGACAAACATGTTTTTTTCTGGGTGATGTTACTCCTTACATCCCACTTAGAAGAATACAAAACAGAGAGCTCAAAAGTGCAATCTTTTTTGTTTAATATTATTTGAACCCTTTTTCAGATGACCTTAATTTTCAATAAATCAATAATACCTTACAAGATAGTTGCTATGTTACTCACAGCCAACGCTTGCTTGGTTTATACTGATAGAAACAGCAGAATGCCAATGTATTCATACAGAAGTCTGTAAATCTCAATATTCACTTATTTGGGCTAGAAACTATCGAAGTGCTGTCATTTTTGAATGTTCAGGCACAGCACAGCTTTCTGTCTGTGGATATATACCCATGCATATATGCATACTAATAAACTGGAATTTTGAATGTTGGAACTAAAAAGAAATTGGTTTTAAATAAATAAAAATAGTCCTGAGAGAGGTAATATTTTGTGCAGAAGGAGTCCTGGTTAATTTTAAAGGAATATTCTGTAATATTACTATGAATGTTTCTTATTTGTGCATAAGTTTACTAGTCCAAATACAGATGTCCTTTTTTATTGTTTTTATTTCGTTTTCAAACTGCCATTATAAGAGGCAAAATCTGAAAAGGTGTATTGAGTTTGTATATCAGAGTCTGGCTAATGGGAAGGCTACAGGGCTAGCTTCTGTGAGAAGCTGCTGGAAGCTTCCCTCAATTCCAATAGCGCCAGTGCCAGCCTGGCTCCAGGATGGACCTGCCACTGCCCAAGGCTGAGCCCAGCAGTGATGGTGATCGTGCCTCCAGGATGACAGACTTAAAAAGGGAACAAAAGGGATAACAGATTTGAGAAGGGGAAAAACTTCTGTGAAAAAGTAAGAGAGAGTAATGAGAATACATGAGAGAAGCAATCACAGACAGTGAGGTTACTGGACAAGGAGGGGGAGGAGGTGTTCCAGGCAGTGTCGCAATTCCCCTGCAGCCCATGGTACAGCCCGTGGTGAGGCAGCTGTGCTCCTGCAGCCCAGGGAGGTTAAGATCGGGGCACGGATCCACCTGCAGCCTGTGGAGGACCCCATGTAAGAGCAGATGGACACCTGAAGTAGACTGTGACCCTCTGGAAGTCTGTATTGGAGCAGGCTCCAGGTAGAACTTATGGACCCATGGGGAGAGGAGTCCATACTGGAGCAGGTTTGTTGGCCGGACTTTTTATCCAAGGGGGCACCCATGCTAGAGCAGTCTGTGCCTGAGGGATTGCACTCCATGGAAGGGACTCATGACAGAGCAGTTTGTGAAGAGCTGCAGCCTGTGGGAAGGACTCATGTTGGAAAGGTTTGTGGAAGACTGACTTGTATGGGATGGACCCCATGCTGGAGCAGGGAAAGAGTGTGAGGAGTCCCCTTCCTGAGGAAGGAGTTGCAGAAATTGTGTGTGATGAATTGACTGTAACCCCCACTCCGTATCCCCCTACTCCACTGGGAAGAGATAAGGAAAATAGTATTTAAGCCTGGAAAGGAAAGGAGTAGGGGGAAGGTGTTTTAAGGTTTGGTTTTATTTCTCATTACTTTGATCTGATTTGTAATGAATTGAACTAAGTTCTCTGAGTCAAGTCTCTTTTTCCTGTGACAGTAATTGCTGGGTGACCTCCCTTGTCCTTATCTTGACCACAAGCCTTTTGTCATGTTTTTCTCCCCGGTCCAGCTGAGTAGGGGAGTGACAGAGCAGCTTCACGGGCACTTGGAAGCCAGCCAGGGTCAACCCACCACAAAAGGCCATCTGTCTTTTTATTTCTCTGATAAGTGTTGGAGTGGTTTCTCTAGGAAAGATAGCACGTTGTCACTGATCTTTAGAGCCTCCAACAGATTATTAAACATACAGGTGTGGAGTGTAGACAAATAGGCCCCAAGCAGAGTTGGCAATTTAAATAGTTTCCAGTTCTTCTTAGATTGGCTGAAATTATTTTTTATGTGCTTGGAGGCAAACTGAACCTTTGGCCTTTATGATGGACCAGAAGTATTTGTCAGGTGTCTGATATGACTTATGCTTAATTCATCCAGCTCATCCTGTATTTCTTAATATATTTATTTCTCTTTTTTTCAGACATTTCAATTCTTTTTCTCAATAAAGTTGTGTCCATTCTTGTAGAGAGGAAAAGATTCTTAAAGGAATTACTGTGTTCTTGCCTTTGGCTGAAGCATATCTCACAGCTAAGATAGTGAGGAAGCTTGCCATGCCACTCTGCTAGACAAGCAAGATTACACCTGAGATTAGTAGTCCTCTTGACTTCTTTCATAGAATTTTTGCTAATACCTGTCTGAGAAGGTGATTACCTACAGCACTGATTGGCAGCAAAATTACCTCCAAATGGGTACTATACATGATGTCTGTGGAGCATTCCTCCAAAAGTCCTCAGAACCATCTGCTTGTGAGAACTCCAAGATAACATGCTTTAGGACTTTGTTTTAATTTTCACATCCATCTGTTCTGATCATTAGACACATCTGATCTCCCTGTTGGAGAGGCCATCCCTGACCAAGAGGGACAGGGTGTGAGAAGGAGCTTTATGTAAGTGTTCCAGAACTCTGACCCCTCTCCGTCTGTCCTCCCCTCAAATCCAAGCAAGAGGTGCATTTTCCAGCAGCAGGCACAAATAAGAACCCTGTGTTTTAATGAACACAAAGGAGTATATATATTTTCATTCTGGTAGCACTTTGGGACTGATGTTTACCTTCTCAAGTACATCTGATGCTAGCTTTGCCAAAGGTGTGTAAAACTCTACCAGCAGGTCTCAACTGCAAGTTTCAGGTTTTCACAAGTGCTGCTTAGGCTGTGGTTTTACACTGAGTTTGCTATTCAGGAGGGGCCTTGATCTACCTGTAGACAATATATGACCTAATGGATAGGAAGTGTTCACAGTTTCTGCTGTCAAATGTAAGTGGATGGACGCTTGGTCATGAATAATTTGGTGTTGGATTTACTTTTGTGGGTTTCTGTCAATTGCAGTGTTAATCAGACAGATACGTGGTGAATCACAATGTATCAAAACGTCTTCTATACAGATCTGACAGCGGCAGCATTCGTCTTTTCCCACCTCCCCGCAGTATCTCCTTTCCATATGGAGAAAAGGCTGTCTGATCCTTACCTTTACATTGTGGCTCAGTGAATGCAAGACTGACTACAACTGACTTTCTAAGTCAAGATGCTCTCTGGAAATGTGTCTGTTGTACAACTTTATGTGTGGGACGAAACACTGTAGCAGAGCAACGTAGTTCCCCTCCTTCTGTATGTATCCAGTCACATTATTTATTGTGTAAACATCTTTAGTTTCTCTAGCCTCTTATTTGAGTACTTCTGTCTTCTCTCTGAACTTACTTATGCCTTGAGTAAGAGTTTTATGAAAGGTGATAGTATTTCAATCCTTTTCACAGAATTAACACTTTTACATGACTTCATCATGTTGCTGATAATTAGATTTTTTCCTCCTGAAAATGTTCAGAATGAACATTTGTTTATGTTGCTGAAGGTTGCATTTTTATTACTTTAAAAAAATACATAGAAATGGGAGATTTTAATGCTAAGAAAAGTTATGATTGCAACTTAACAACAAGGGAGTGTTACTTATGCTCATTTTACTTTGTTAATATTATGTTCTTACCAAGACTGTAATTTGTTAAAAAGTCGATGAATATGATTTGCAACACTACTGAGCTCTTGTCATATATAAACTTCTTTTAGGATGTTAAACCAAAAACTAATTGAGATTTCAGGAGAAGGAAAAACCCTTATAAAAGGTTGTGTGGGACTTTGTAAAGAAGTGAACACTTTTGTGATTACTGTAAGCAGATAAAATAGGAGAAATTCAACAATTCTAAATGACCATAAGTAGAGAAAATAGTGTGGATTTTAAAAAACATGTTCTGTTACTTTATTCATATTTTATTTAAGAGATACTGTGTTTCTGATTTAAAATTTCTGATGAGTAGAGTAATTTCAATTTTTTTATATTGGAAGTTTTCACTTGATAGGTCTCAGTGACCAAGTTATCCAATATATTTATGCGTTGAAGTTCCACACTGATTTCAATAGGATTGGGCACTGGATCAGGCTCCCCAGGGCAGTGGTCACAGCAGCAGACAGAGTTCAAGAAGTGTTTGGACAATGCTCTCAGGCACATGGTGTGACTCTTGGGGATTGCCTTGGGCCAGGAGTTGTACTCCATGATCCTTTTGGGTCCCTTCCAGCTCTGCTGATTCTGTGATTAGGATTTGCCTTTAAAATTAAATATTCCATCTCTTCACAAACCTAAACGTAAGTAAGTGAAAGCGTCTGTAAGACTTGAAATCTTGTACTATAGGTGTGAGAAATTCAACATACCTTGCTCTTGTAAGGATCTCAAAATAAAATTTCAGTATTGCTTTAGCCATGATGAGCTGAATTGCTCTTGAAAGTTGCACAGAGCCAAAACAAGGGTTAGGAGGATGTTCCATTCCAGCAGGGTTTTCAAATAAAGAGTTATGTTTTGTTTCTAAGGCACAGGTCTTTAGTATTCCGTGTCCTTGTGTCTGCTAGAACCATACAGTTTGCATGTCATGAAACCCAAATCCAAGTCCATTCACAGCTGATGGTCTGTGATTTTTTTAGATTCAGATTAGGCTTAAAACTTAGTCTATTTTCCTCAATAATTTAAGTCACATTTAACAGTTTTAATGAAAGTGCGCCTGTTTTAATGATAGAACAGCGTTTCAGTCAACTTCCATATATCTTTAATTATCTCATTTCTTAAATTTAAGAATATTCATTTCTATATAGAGAGCCTATAAGTAGTGCACACTTCTGATTTTATTCCACCTCATCATTCACCCTTTATTCCACCCCATCACTGGTCACATCTTCAGGGTCACTGCTTGTAATATCGAAGCAGAACGAATGGTACCCTGCAGCTCGGTGTTCTGGACTGCACTTAGACCGTGTGACCACGAGATGTCACAGCCCAGCTGCGGGTGCGGAACTCGGCTTCACCCCACCGACTGCCTTCTCTGCCCCTGTTCTCGAGGAGCATCACACACCACTCCCTCCCAATACTGTCTTCGGAAAAGTACTCATTTCCTAATGGCAAGTATTTCTGTCTTCAGATGCCTTATCGTTTGCTCTCCATTTGCTAATTCGGTCGTCAAAATACTTTGTCTGTTCTGTGACAAACGTTCATTGGACTTCCTTCACAGCTGTACTGTTATGCTTTTCTCCCTTAAGCAACTGCTTCCCCTATTGTTGTCAGTCTGTATTTTTGTGAGAAAATAGCAAAATAGGAAATGATAAAAAACCCTCTTCACTTTCTCTATGCCAGTCAAGACTTAGTATACCTCCATTTTATGATCTTGTCAGCTATCCCTTTTCTGTGGTAAAAAATTCTACCTTACGTTGCGGTACTTGAAAGGTATTCTCTACCTTGATTCCTCATTACCTCTCTCTTTTTTTGTTCTGTCTTGTTCCTGTGGAACAAAAAAACATGCAGCCTGTAAGATTTGGGAGCTTTGTGAAAGCATGCGGTGGCATGGTGATGTGTTCCTCTGTTCTATCTTAGTCCAAATACTTGATTTCCTTTTTTGATTGCTCCTGAACATTGAACCAATGTTTTCATAGAGTTGTCTTAACTTCAAGGTCATGTTCAAGTGTCAATTTTTCAGCTTGTCATGTTTATAAAGGCAATTTCTTTCCCATGTTCTTCACTTTTAAGTTTTAATTTACCCTGTGTTTCGTCTGCCATTTTATTGCCCAGTCAGGACTAGAAAGTTGTGTAAGGTTTTTTGGTAAATTTTGGTTGATTTGTTGGTGCTGTTTTTCAGTTCCTTATCCCCATGCCTTTTCTCTTTCTGGAGCAAGTTAATATCAATATTGGAGCATACTTAGAGATCCCCCTCAGTGTTTACTCACTTTTCCAGATAATTTATGCACATGTTGCACAAGAAAAGCCCAAGCAGAGACCATTTTTGGATTTCATTAGTGAAAAGTCATTACTGAGAAAACAGACCACATATGGTTTTACTTTTTTTTTTTTTTTTTTTTTTTTTTTTTTTTTTTTTTTGTCCGTGGCTTTTGGTTTGTCCATGGTTTATGGATCTGAGGATCCATAAACCATGACATTCTTACTTGTCTTAAGAGTCTATAGTAAGGAATTAAGTGCCTTTCAGAAATTCAAGGTTGTATTAACCTGATTTCTTTGTCAAGATACTTGCAGACTTCTTCAAGGAGATTGAGTGGAAGTAATAATTTTTACATCTGTATTCATTCTCTGTGATAAGATGTGCTTCAGTATGCCTATCGTCTGAAGGATCTTTGAGAAACAGTGTTTTTCCTAAGCAATGATTCATCAGCATTGCACAGGTCTATTTTCTCCATACTAGTACTGTCATCCCAGCACAGTATCCTAAAACTCATCTGGTACAGCCTTTACACTCTCATTGTGGATGTTTCTTCAGCCATGGCATTATCTGTCTCAGTTAGAAAAATTCAATGTTCAGAAAAAGCAATGAAATAGGAAAATTATTTTTTGGTGCAAGTTATTTTGGAATGAAAATGGCAGTACTTTTCTGTGTGTTTTTTTTTTTGTCTGGTTGCTTGATTGAATTGGTTTTTCTTTGAAATTGTGTTTGATCCCTGTGATCTGAAAGTGTTGGTGGTGTTTTTTTTTTTCTGGGTTTTGGGTGAATAGCTCAACCTCTGACATCCTGAAGGCTCATTTAGCATCAACCTCTGTGTATAATTTCATTTTCCCAATGCTTTAAAAATATCAAACTTAAAAAAGATATATTCATTACTACTGGCATTATTCTATCTGGATCAGGTGCTTATAGAATTGAAGTATCAGTTTGCCTTTGCTTGAGGAGACATGTTGGGCTCTCACAGAACATATTTCTGTCCCATTTTCCTGAGAAACTTGGTGAGTTATCCAAATATTAGGTACATACCCAGCAGGTAACTCTTCACTGGTAAGTCTGATTGAAGTTTCTGTCCCGGATTTGAATTACTCTGCATACCATTGCCTTAACTGGAGAAGCACAAAACAAAATATGCAGAGTAGCCATGAGAGAGTTAATGTCTCCTCTTCAGCAGCCAGCACCTAATCAGAAATTCTGCTTAAATACTATGCTTTGTCTTTTATTTAATACATTTTTCCTTTGTTTAGCTGGAGAACAGCTTACACCTCCTTATGTTCTATGTATCTACTGAGGTCTTGAAGGAATGTAGTTTCCTTGTTAATAATGATGGTTCCCCTAGAACTATCACCACAAGTTTTCTGCCACTTCATCTTCTGCATCAAAGTTTATTTTACTCAAGGTAACATCGCAGTTGAAGAGATTTAACTCAGTATGTGGTCACTTCACTCTCAGACGTTTCCAAGTTATTTTTTATGAATACCTTCAAGAACAATGCCACTGGAGGAGGAATTCCTGTCCTTCGTTTGGAGTCCTTGCTCTAAAATAAAAGGAAGATTGAAATTTAGCTGTCAAAAAGTGAATTTCCCGTTGATTGTGCCAGTTTACAATATATTCGTACTTGGAAATACAATTTAAGACAAACATTTATCTTTCAAATGTTCATTTCATTGACCCTGAGATTTGTTAAGGATTTATAAGCTTATAATCAGAGGATGCTAATTCCACAAACAACAATATACAGAAGTAACACTTAAAGGTAAATTTTCCTCAATAACATATGCTCAAGAATTTAATTCTCCCATTGGCTAGGTCTCTCCAGTTTCAAAACTCTTAAGGTGCTGGTTTATTTCTCATAATTCATTGGCAAGCTGCAGTTCTGGAGGAGCTTCACTCTAAACAGTGATATGGAGCAGAAGGCAGATTTTGTTCAGGATTCTGAGGGGAAAGATCTTGGACAGCAGCAAACCATCATGATAATGCTACTCTTAGGAGGCTTTAATGGAACATGTATTAGTGGCCAACAGCTGTGTGGCTGGTCCAGTGTGATTGAACTGTGTCCCAGTCAAGGTGAATGTTGTGTTCAATAGGAACCATCAAGTTATAATGTCATCCAAAAAATACCAAGTACAAGGGTCCATATTTTTGTAGTTGTCTTTCTGCTTCATTTGAGCAGTGTTGGGTATCTTCAGATGCAAGTCCTGGTACCTGGGTATGGCAAAATCCAAGAGTGCTATGAATATGTTGAAGATTATTTCTGTTTTCTGATGTGAACATTTGCTTAATTTCCAAAGCCAAAAACTTAAAGACATTCAGGGTTTTTTTCTTGTCAAAAAGTGAAAAAAAAGATCCCAAAAATATCCTTCAAGGTAGATTTTTTTGATCAAGTTACTATGTTTCAGTTCAGTGCTTTTTTACCAATATAAAGAATTTCAGATAGGCTTCTTTAAAACTGTGAAACCAAAAATCTCAAAAGGACAGGAGATTTGAAGAGAAGCCATAAAGTAGATATTGAATCTAGAAGCCTTTTAATTTTGTATACCAGTTACAAGTATAGACTTTATTATTGTTTTATTAAAGTAATGTCTAATATTGAAGACTAGTCCTAATATATGGTAGTCCTGGGACTTGTATCAAATTTAGAAATAGTTACTAAAAATGTTAATTTTAAATTATATTCTCTTTTATGCTTAATTTTTTTTAGAATCACTAGTTTTCATAAGTAACACCTTGTTAGTCTAGAAACTGTAGGAAAATAATCCCTATTTTATCTTAGGTAATGGCATAGTACACAAGTCACTCTAGCTGATGAAACTTTATCCTTAGTCAGAGGCCTGATGCTCCCTGAATGAAACATCATGAGAGTTGAACAGTGTTCAGAGTGGAAGAGAGAGATCTACGCTGCATTTCCTACAGATGCCCAGAGAGTTTTCACGTTTCAGTAAATATATAGAAAAATACTGCAGTCTTCAATTTGTTTTGATGCTGCTTTCAAGCAAGAGCCCTAAACACGCTCAATAGTTGTGAAAGTTCCATTTCTTGATTTGTACTGTCAACGTCCACACAATACAGAGTTTGTCAAATTTCTCATGCAAAATCATGAGCTCTAACCATGATCAAAACTGGCATCAAAGGTTTGGAAAGGTTCCTCCTTTTCTCCCCCCCTCCAAGATTTAACTCCCACCTAAAATCCATGAAAACAGATTACCTACACTTTAGAACTTTTTTGGTGATTAAAAAAAAAAATTAACTACATATATATATTTTTTTGCATACTTCACCTTTTTGGGGCCAAATAATGGCTGTAGATGCATGAACAGGTGGACAAGTTTCAAGAACTTCAAAATACTAGGTACCAAATTCTGTTAAAAATCAGGTCATGATATTGCAATGGGTCTTGGGGTGTACAAGGCATATCTGAAAGTCTCACACCACATATAGGAAACAATTTTTTGAAAAAAACTGTCAGAGTAATTTTGGAATTTTAGAGAAATTACACCCTGCCCAAAGTTTCTACTATTAGTAGCATTTCCAGAGGTTACATTTTGTCCAGATGTACAAGTGGTACTACTTTTTAAATTTATTAATTTACTAATCTCTGACTTCCTCGAAATTAATTTAAAAAAAGACTACACTTCAACACAATTAAATGGATAGTTATCATCAAAAGTATGGAACAGTTGTCAAATATGGGATTGAAAAAGAACTTCTAAAGTGCTAGCAGATAGTAGCTGTACTCTAATAACAAGTAATGCCTTTGGCCCTGAAACTGGAACTACAACTGTACTTTTGTGACAGGTCAAATTCCTGATTTCCAGTCTGAAATGTGGTTTCTAATAGATGTATAACCATTTTCTCCAAGCTTGCATTGTCCTTATGTTTAAACATCTTTGTTCCTTCTTGGCGTTTCCTTTCAACATGTGTTTATTAGCAAACCATGATCTGCACTTGCATCATAAGTTGGCATTGTTACTCTTAGCTTCAAGCCTTATTTTCTGTGTGCCAGCATAGACTTACACACTCAGAAAAGAAATCCCATCAGGAAACGGATGTTGAAAGGCTCTTCTTGATTATGAGTTCCCTGACCCAGTTCACTCTATAGATATAGGAGAATTTGGGCTGGTAGAATGGTGCAGTTGAGCAGAAGTCAAAACAAACTATGGTGAATTGGAGGTAAGGAAAACAGGCAGTGTGCTATCACTCTCTTTAACTTTGATCTTACAAAAACTGGGAAATTTCCATTCTCTGATCATCCTAGTCCCAGTTCTCCACATGTGTCCCAGTTTGAATCCATTTTTCTTTAGTATAAGTTGCCAGAATTCTGCGTAGCAGTATACACAGGGGCTCATTAGTGCAATGTAAAATAACATAAAGGCTTCTCTTATTCTCCTGAAATGATCATTTCTGATTTAAGGTCATGTTTGCCTTGTAGGGTTGCATCACATTCGTGGCTCAGTTGTCCTGAGATTGACTAATATGTTATGATCTTCATTTCCCTAATAGGTTTTCAGTGTATTAGTTTCTGAGGAACCGTCACAGAACTAGATTTAGGCATAAATAGTTGTGTATGATGACAGACTGATGTGTCTGCAGAATCATCATGGTACAGAATTGCTCCCATATTTCATCCTCTCTTAGCAGCTCAGGGTGCCAAGATCACAGGAGCATTAATTTCATGTGACTGCTGCTATGCTGGCTGTGTACTTGTCCCCCCCTGCTCACACCTCTTCCCCAACACTGTCAACTTGGCTGCTAGAGCGAATAACAAAAGAGAAAAGAGTTCATTTCAATATGTGGGAGTGGAAGATGGATTTAAGAGTTTAAGCTAGTCCCTGCTTCTAACAAGGCTGACTGGTTTAGGACTCATAGCCACATATTAATGGGACTGGGAAGCTTTTCTTAGTTGTGACCTTTGTCACCGCTGCCTAATTTCTCCAGACTGGAGACAACAAAGTGTTCTAGGAGGATTTGGCCATCGACAGAGGTGAGCACAGAGCTAACTGGGATCTTGGCTATCTGATGGTGGAACTGGAAGTTCTTTTCATCTGGGATGTGCACTTTCACTTCTCTGCTGGTAGCTTTCGGTTGTTCTCCTCAGACAGGGTGCACGGCCTGCAAGCCCCAAGACAGAGAGAGGGCTGTGCAGAAGGCAGTGGGACCACGGCTGTTTGTTACTGATGGTAGGGAAGTTGCTTTGCTTAGCAACACAAACTTCTCAGGGAGGATGTTCCTGTCCTGGTTCCTCTGTCATCGCCACAAAATACAGTTTTGAAGCCTGTTCATGTTGAGAAAATAAGTAATTTTATCCTCTCCTTGAGGGCATCAAAATCCAATTTAGTATACACTGCTAAGAAGCCTTGAGCACTGAGCCTGTGCCCCAACCTTATACTTCATATTATTAAATGTCATGACACTTCTATAACTCCAGTACCCGAGTCACCCAGTTTTTCCTTTATCCTAGTTCAGTTTTCTGTATTGACACATGGTTAGGAAGCATTGACATCACTCCTACTTTGTATGCCAGGCAGTTTTAAAAATATTTAATAGGATTTTTCTTGAAGAGAATCTTTGAAGAACTCGACTAACTTCACTCTAGGGCAGGGGTCCAGCTCATAGGAGCTGACATCTCCTCCACAGCCAGTTCCTTACTTCTTACAATTGCAACATTAACTCGAATTTTATGGAAACCTTTTTATGTAGAGTGTTACAGAGATCTAGATAAATACTATTCTGCTTTTTATTTTTTCATAAAATTTGCTCCTTTTTTAAAGATATCTAGTCATTCTAGCAGGATTGCTTTACTAGTCATGTCATTTTATCTCCTTTTCTGTTTACCCTCATATATTTAATGGTTTATTTTCTTAAAAGTTGTTTTAGATTTTTAGTGCTATGAGATCAGAGTAAAGTGTTCAGGTGTGTAGATCACTTTTTTCTGTACTGTTTGCTGACATAAAATAGGCATATGAATAGAGAGGTAGGACAACCTTAGCAAATGACATGTTAGACTATTGCTGTAATACTATTTTCAGATATGGTTGTTATATTTCAAAAAAAGAAAAATTATTGAAAAAATATTCAGAAGTAGCTATAAGAATGTTTGTGTGCTGCTTGTAATGTGGGTTGTAAGGAGAGGCTTAGAAAGCTCAATCTGTTCAATACGTTTGAGTGAGGATTCAGATGTAATTTGATCAGAGTCTACAAATAGGTGCATGAAAATAAGATTTCTAGTATTAAATGGCCTTAAACAGTGCAGAATGTAATAAGGTCCAGAAGCTTCAAACTGAATGCAGACAAATTCAGACTAATAAAAAAGGTGCATATCTTTTAACAGTGAGGGTAAGTAACCTTTGGAACACATGATTTAGATTGTCATTACTTGGAATCTTTACAAAGACGTTTAGTTTTGATGTATTAGCAGGAGATCCTAGATTCTTTGGCCTGCAGAGGAAGTGTGGTCGTGCTAATTTAGTTATAGTCCCTTTTGGCCTTGATATTTTTCTGCTTCTTTTTTAAAATTTTGATACATAAAACAGGTCCCTCAAATGTGCAAAAGAATGGAAATAACATTAACCTCTTCTCTCAGCTTGCCATGTACAATGCACTTATCTTCATTTTCTATACTTAGGAGGAAAAGACCTTACAAAATGAAATCTGCTTGCCCTCCTGCCTTGATAATCTGTAAATGATGGCATTTTATAGCCATAAAATGTTGGAAATGCTACCTTATTTTATAATACAACAGAGTTTGTTATTTAGTCAAGATTATTTCAGCTTGGATTAATTCCTAGTCAGTCTGTTTTCAAATGAGCATTGCTTTCTTTGTGCTTTGAGAACTAAGAATAAAAAAACCATATGCTGAATATTGGTAGCCACTTAAAAAGGCAAAACGCTGCACTTCTGTTGTATGGGGGAAACCTGCTGTAGACAGGGAAGTATTGGGGATTTTTGAGCCAAGCTTCATGGGAAGAGACAAAAATTCATTAAGAAAGATGGGCAGACATAGAGATTTGCAATGGTGCTGATTTTATTAGTTACACAAAGTATAGGGGTAGAAGGGCCAGTGCTTGAAGTGACTTTGGCACAAGGACCTCTGGGGTTTTTTAGCAAAAATTGTCTCAGTTCTATGCTTTACTTTTCCCATTCAGTGTAAAAAAAAAAAAAAAAAAAAAAAAAAAGGAAATTATTTAGCCTTCTATATCTCTCCAGCCTTCATTAATTAGTAAATAATTAAGGAAAAGGTTTCTATTAAACAGACAGAGGAAATAGGAAATAAAAATGAGTGGGCTTAAAAATATTGCATCTTAAAATATTTTGCTGTATCTCTGTCTTCTTTTTTCCCATGTCATTTCACTTGTTTGTGTGTAATTTGAACAATTTAAAAGTTAGCATGACTTGAGGGAAAAAAAAGCATGCACGGAGAGATAAACATTGAAGGTTTTTTTGTTTGTTTGTTTTAGTTTAGGAACATTTTCACTTTATAAGCACAGAACTAGTGATTACTGTGGTAACATTCCTTGACATTGCACACAAAGTAAAAATCAGAAAACTGAATTAACTGTGACATTTAAGAGAAATCTCAGCCTTGATGGTTAAAGTAAAAATGGATAAGCAGTCTTTGACAGATGGAGTAATAGATTGTCACCTAGTACACTTTTAATATAAAATTTGTTTAATTTCTGCACCATTTTGAGGAATATATTTTGGTAATTTCCAGAAGAAAGTTGAAACTGATGAATTGTCATGAATCTTGAGGATCTGAGGACAGGAAATCAATGGGGTTTTACAGAATCATATGAAGAAAATAGAGTATTCTTAGGTGTTCAATAACAATTATACTGATTTTTTTGTTTGGCACCTGATTCAAAATCATTAAAATATGGTATAGAACCTTATTGCAAAAGCCTGCCTTTGTCTTGTAAGTAATGAAAATGTAAATAGGCACTGTGGTACTTAATCCATGCCTGGAATTCTGTAATATTTTTATCTATTTATGGAGCATTTAGGTCCAGAATACTTATAATCATTGATTTGAATATACAAAGGGTTTAAGAAACATTTACTTGATGTTTGAAAAATGATGAGGTGAAACATAATAGTATATCATTACATAATTTCTTTTTGTGAGGGCAAATTTGAAGCGAAAGTACAAAGTTCATCTGGATTTGTCTGTTATAGCAGATGTCTGGGATGAATATTGAATTATTTTAGTCTTTAAACAGAGGATTTACAAAGCTTCATATTTAGAGTTGAAGGGGAAATAGCTGTAAAAAAAGAAAATTATTTCAATGCTGAAGATATATGAGTTTTTCTGAAAAATGTACATTACATAACTTTAAAATTGTAGTACTGTTGCTGTTCCATTCTCACCGGCTTTTATGTGTCATGTTAAATCATGCCAGATTGGTGGGTTTTGCAGTGATCTAGTAGAGGCTACAGGGATGCTACCTACTCCATTTTAAAATGTTGAACTAGCTACATAGTGGCATATTGCTTCAGCAGTTTTCAGTGCACCATTTTGCCCTATAGAAAAACGTTTAGAGGAAATCTACAGCAGCCAGCACTAAAGCATATCAGTTTATCTGTAGTAGGTTCTCAGTATGGATGTTTTAAAAATAATTGACAAATTGATATCATCTTTCTTAGATACCTTCTTGTTAAAAATTGCACAATTTATTAGAACAAGCCTCAATCCAAACCTGGAATTTACTGTAGCAGTTTCTGCTGCACTTAAACATGCTTGTTCTTCACACAGAATCACTTGATAAAAATTGTTTACTAAATGACTACAGGGCTTTACATACTACTATATGGGACTTCTTGTTCACTGGAACTTGCAAAGGGTTCAAATATATTGTGTAAAAAAGTTAAAGAGGCATAAAATTAGTATCACCTTAAAATAAGTTAAATTTACATGCTGAAAATATTAAAATTGCTATTTCTTAAATTACATATGAACACAAGAGCTGTGGTTGTTGAATACAGCATTACTGATAAGTAAAAGCTTTGCAGATTAGCTGCACTCAACAGAACTTAATAGAACAATATTGTAAGAGTGAGAGAATCAGATAAGCTATAATGACATATAAAGCAGACTCTTCTAAGAATATAACTTTTAGTACCGTAAGAAGGGAAAGTAATAATTATTGTTATAACCAGTAATATTGGAGTGACTGAAGGCTTGCAATAAACAGACCTGGAGAGGAGTAATGCATTTTCGTTTGATAGAATTTCTAAGTATAAACTTCAAGACTCCTTGTCCTTCTAGGCATTTGAAAAACAAGTATGGGTGACTACTGAATTTCTCTTTTGAGTCTCTGCAAATGCCCAAAGACGTTTCTGACAGGGTGGATAATATCTGAAATTAATGAGATTTGGGGAATGAGAGAGAAAAGCTTGAGAAAAGAAAAGAAACCTGGCTGGTTTATATATGAGACAAGGTATAAGACACAAATAAATTTTATTAAACCAGACCCTCTCTGAGAACTGCATATATTTATGTAGGTACAGGTAAAAGTGAGAGAACATAGGTTTTCTTTGTTTGCAGGGCTTATATTAAGGCTCTTAGGAACAGTTACAAGGAGAAATCTTAGCTGTGCAAAGAGGTTCGATATTTGATGTGGGCAGTAATTCCTCAAGCTGACTTCAATGCACAGACTGACAAATCATGAAGTTGCTTTAGATTTTAAGTGTAAGCAGATTTGTTATTTGGTTGATTTGTGCTTCTGGACTGAATGTGACCTCTTAGTATTTTTTAATGATTACTTATCTACCATTCAATGGAAATACCACAATAAATTTACCTGGTTTTCCTTAGTGTGTACTAATTTAGAGAATCTTAATAGATAAATGTAAACTTTTATTAATGTATTAAGTGCATCAAAAAGCCTGCTGTATGGGGCACTGTAGAAAGGCACTGAAAGCTAACCCCTTTTATATAACCCAAGTGTTTCACAACACTGTTGAGAGGAAGAAGGTCATTGTGGTTGCAAGATCCCTGTAATAAAGAATTTTGAAGAAGACACAGAAAAGGTAGTAGTTAAGAATTGCAAGGATCTTCAGAGTAAATATAAAATTATTTTATTCAGAAGGTAGACACTCTGAAGTAAGAATTCTTTTTCCCAAAATCACACCTGCTCCTTGGTAAATGACTTATTGCTATTTCTAATTAGTTAGATTTTCATTGTGATTTTTACCAGGTTTTAATTTCTGATCCAAGCTATATCAAGATACAGTTCTTATTGGGTTATAGGACAGGCCATTTATACCTTCAGTGTCTCATTTATCAGTGAAAGTAATTACTTAGGGGTCTACATAAGTTATAGTAGTTTGTGAGCTATTTAGGCAACAGAATTCTGTAAAATAGAAAAGCTGTTTTTCAGCATGTGGAACTGTAGAATTATTTCCCTGTTAAAAAACATAAGCAGAGCAAGCTAAGTACTATAATTATTGCTAAATAGTGAAATGATTCTTTTCCCACAGTCAATTTCCAGCCACCAACTCTTTCATGAAATGGTATGTCTGGAAATAATATTTCGTTTTTTGAAATGGTGAGTCTTATGGGTATTTAATGACATTTCACAAAACTATACAATCCTTTTAAAGGAAAAGTGTGCTAAGATGCTCTGTTGAAACAGTTCTTGTGGGAAGGTAAGACACATAGAAGTCCTCATTTATGAGGGCTGTACCATCAGAAATTACTTACATATAAGTCACGTAAAATGTTTAATACTTTCTCTGTGAGGAGAAAAGAGTTTGTTTCTTATATAGAAATGTTTAGCAGTCAAGTCAGTTGTGTACTTCAGGCCCAGCTTTTCTGGTAATGTTTTTTTTTTTTCACCCAGCTCTATTATTTGCCTAAAACAAGATTTTCTTCTTACAATATTTGATTTGTTTGGTTTTATTGTTTTTTAATATGCTCAAATGATTACATTTGTAAAGGTACTACTATAGTTACAATAAGTATATAGAAACAGTGTAAGAACAAAACAATTTCCAAGCCATTTATTATTGCCATACCACATTTTACTTCTGATCATTTCAAGATTATATAAATTACAAAAGCAAGTAAACCCCTAATTTTCAGCAGCCATATTCTTAGTGTTTCAGTATAAGTAATAGTTTTCCTTTTGGCAGTGGAACACAGGATGGTTTGCTATCCTACTGGCATGTACAATATTAAATATTGTGTAAGGAAAGATTACAACATTTACTTTGCCTCACATCTTTTAGTTGAGATAGTTCTATTGGACTAGATTTAGTTTAAAACCAGGTGAGCCAACATGTAAGTAAATGGTGTCATTTAGATCTTTGAAAAGATCCAAATGGTGCCCTTAGTATCCAAAAGAATACTCAGTTTTGTGGTATTCTCATGCCACACGTTGTTGTGTGCAGCATTTCAGATGATCAGTTAATTTAGTTAATTATTTTATATTCTGTGTGTTGAGAAAAAACTCCACTCAGGAAGAGCTATGAAATTTAAGAATTTTAAATCTAGAGCTGTTGGAAAAAATGAGGCTAAAACAGCCATTCTACAGTTCCTAGCCAAATTCATCTCCATATAAACTGCAGAGCATTTGGAAAGGATAGGATGGGAAAGGAGTAGCAGGGTTGAGGGAAGAGAAGCTGGGCTTGCTTTGCTCTTACCTTGTTTGGATATATAGTTCTCTATGTTCTTTATCTAAGAGGTCAAAGAAGTGAAACTTAGGAACCTGAACCTCATCTATACAGTTAATGATAAAAGCATTTTTGAAATAAACAAGAATTACAGAAGTAATTTCAGTATCGATACTTTCTTTTTCCCAATTTTACAAGAGTAATTATTCACAAGTTGTTTTGTCATACTGATTCCAAGTGGAGTTCCAGCTGTTTCTGTGTAAACCTTCTCAACTGCTTGTATAATTTTCTTTAGCCTGTTCTGGTTTTGCTGGATATCCCTTTCCAGGATAAGGGAGTGCTTTCCAGGGAAATTGTTAACTGGCAAACACAGGAAATAAAAGCAGATATTTGACCAAATTCCATTCTCAACTGCGCTAAAAATCCTTAAAAACACTAGGCTTCACAACCAGTCTTACAATATGTGCTTTTGATAGATAAACCTATGAGGTGACTGTGAGTTGCAGTACCTAAAAGTGTAAGAAAATAAAACTAAGTGAAATAACCTTTCAGTGTAATATTAAAATTATACTAGAGGCTAAATGGCAACCATTTGTTTTATTTCCCTGTTTTCCTGCTTGGAATTCCCAACAAGCTAGCTGTAGGTTGATTTAAAAGTTCTTGAAAATACTGTATGGAATTTTGTGTAAGCACATCTATAGGTGGTCTTTATGAAGATATGTACTGTCAATCAGACAAAAAGAAAATGAAATCAAGTCCCCCAAAAGAAAGCAAAACCAAACATCCTGAAATAATTAAAACAAAATTCAGAAAATCTTCTGCTTTTGCTTTTCAGATTTCTTGATGAGTGTTCTTAGCAGTGAAAGGGATTAATAGTATTAACTTTTATGACATAGAATTGTTGAGTACAACTATGTTTCCTTAGCTACAGCTTTAAGGGACACATTTTCCCAAATATTCTTAATACTCTAAAATAGTCTGACTACAATAGACAACAATATGTAAAAAAAATTTGAACTTTTGACATTTCATGTATTTTTAAAATATTTCTCCCTGTTTCTTGGTATGTGTGTTTTCTTCTAAAAGAGGCATTTTTAGTCAATAAGGAAGAAATAAATCATACATAAAATAACCATTTGGTATTCTGGTAGCTGATTTTCACATAAACAGCAAGAAGCTGCTGTAAATTAAATGTTTCCTGCTGATCCACTTCCTTTTAAAACACAGTAGGAGGGGCATTAGTTAACATTAAGGCAAACACAATTATCTGCTGACTACATTGTATTAAAAATAGCTACCAGCAATAATTCTTTGGCTTCTTCCATCTTTGCAGGTATGTTATAAAATTAGTTCATGTAAACACGCTGGAAAGCAGTAAAATACTTCTTAATGATTTCCCGTATGGCACTCTGAGCCTTGGCTAAAGAGGTAAATTTTAAATGTGAAGAAACATATTAACCCTGTAAAGTATGACCAGTTTTAAATTATCTTATTTTCAGTAGAAACAATGGAAAAGTATTTGTGGTAAACATGAAATAAACCAAATTTTTTAACACATATTCCAATATATAAATAATTTATTTCCCACTTATATTTGCCTTATACCCATGTATGGAAACATGGAAGATGGCTGTGCATGGTCCTTTGTCCCACAGTCTTTTCTCCAAGCAGAACTCACAAGCTGTCCTAATTCCGTATCTGAGAGACAGATGAGCAAAAACCAACCAAACAAAAATTCCGTAGCCAAAGATTCCATAGCCCTTTCCAGAGAGTTCAGACTCAGGAACTTTCTTTTCTCTTGTGATGTTTTGTAACAATTTTTCCAGAGTGTTCTGCCCAAAAAGGTGAAGATGTCTATTATGATTTCTTTGTATAAATAATATGTTTTTCTAAAGTATTGATATTTAATAGTGCTTCTACTATCAACAGTTATAGTACTGACCCAAGTATTTTATTTTCAGATGCAATTGTTTGAATATTATTCACTTCTTTCAAATAAGTAAAAACTCTGGGATAAATTATGTCCTAACCTACAATAGAGTTAGCCTCGCTGACTTTGTATCAATGAAAGATGATATTTTTATCTGCTGTTTTTAGTTCTATATGCTTTTATAATGGTTAAAATAATATTTTTCTTACAAATAGTGCCCTTCTGAGATACTATTTTAAATTATCAAATATTAGAAATAATATTGCATAAAATATCTGGCACATTGCAGAGCTGTTGCTTAAAAACAGCTTGTGAGTCAAATAGAAACAAAAATGAGAGATACAAGGAAAAAGGTGTAAATTATACTTATTTTTGCTGGTAACTCATGACTAGAGTAATTCTTGTATTTTGCAAGTATATTCCTTTTCAATTAATAAATTTTTTTTCTAAAAGCAACTAATGTTGTTGAGATGTCCAAGCATTTTTATCTGGTGAATAATTCTTCCTGTGAGGAACTCCATAATTTGAACAATTTGCAACTCATTCTGAAGCAACTTGCTTCACCCTGTAAAATGGAAGACAACTCTTGTTTCATCTGTAAAACGGAAGACAACTCTTAGACCAGTGTAGTGCTTTAATATGTACTATATTAGTCAGAACTGCTACTCTGTTCATATATCTAGTTAAGTATTTATATTTAATTGTAATTCATTTGATCGGTGAGAATTGATTGATTACCCTGACACGGATCAAGTCCAGAGTGTTGCAATTCAAAGGGCTGCATCCTACCATCCTCTCTGTATTCTTCTCTAAGGCAGACTTTTAGCTTTCTCATTTTGCATCCAGTTTATCACAAAGAGTCAGATATGGAAAGTTATTTTCACATTGTACTGACATTTCTGCTGCCTCTCTCAGACAAGGCAGGATGCATAGGTTGGAATGTTGGTGGTTTGCTTTTTGTAAGCTTTCAAGTGGGCTATCATGGTCTTAGTACAGGTCTTGAGTGCACTTCTAAGGTCAGACTTTTATGGAAAAAAATCAGAGCTATTCCCTTCTGCCTCACCCCGTGCTAAAATATTACACCTGAGATCTGCCTTTCTGGGTCTCAACTGGATTCAATACAAGTTCTGTCTTGTGAATAGGAAATTAATTTATAGAACTGCAGAGAATAATGATAACTTGCATAGTCTGCCTATTCCTGATGGTTTGTGGAAATGATAAAATGTAAGAATCAAGTGAGAATGTCAGTCTCACAAACTTCTTTGATTGCACAGAGCTGGTGTTTCAGTGGTAGTTATGAACAACAATAAATAGCACACACTGAAATTTAAACACAAATACAGCATTTGAGCTGGAAAAGATAATGCTACAATAGATCCTCACTTCAGCTCTTTCATTACCATTAAAATTTATTTCTATTTGATTTTTTCTAATTGATTTTGAAGAAAGAAATTTCCATGCCTCATATAGAGGTCTCTGTATTGCAGTCTGTTTTAAAAGACAGCATTATAACAGCATTTAATATTATTTGTTGTTCCATGCACTTTCTTTTATTTGAAAAAGAAATATTTTGGATAATTTTCAAATGACAATTTTTTTATTTTCAGAGAAATGAGGCTTGTCAGTTGGGATAACTTTTTAGACTCTCTTACACTATGTTCCTTTCACAGCCCTTGAAACTTTAGTGGTCTGCATTGTCTTTGGACATGAGAATACATTTCTTTTGCTGTTCCCTCCTGGGAGCATTATCCCAGGAAAGCCCAGGGTTTGTTCTATCTTATGCCAGGCTGTTTGGTTCCCATTATACTATTTATTACAGGAAAGCCCTTTAAGAGTAATGCTTTTGACATACTTGAGCTCCCTCAGCTCTCATCTGTTTTGTGTCTGTATTTTCTCATCATGGCCCTTTAGGTCAGACACAGTAAGGCTGTGTTTATATAATCTACATGTTATTAGCATGGAAATGCACCCTCATGCATACTGCTTCTAGAGCCTCTTGGGCATGGTTTGGAAGTTCTTTGTTTCACCTGTATTCTAGGGCCTCATTTTGAGCCAAAGTTGTTGTGAAAAGGATAGAAACTTACCTCCCTGTTGCCCCATCCCATAGAATGGGGCTATGAATTCGTGTGCTTTTTTTCCCCTACAGTAGATAGAATCTACATCTACTTTGAAAAGTGACTAGAAAGGGTTATACAGCATTTAAGTATTTTGCATGATCTGAAAATTTTCTTGATTCTTTTTACAGGGTGGTTTTGTGTTTACATGCAGAGGGAGGTCAGATTGAAATTAGTCTTATTTATAAGGCAATGGGTCATAACTTTTGCTTTAAGAGAAACTTTAGACTTGTGCATTGTCTGTGCAGTGTGCTTTGAGGACAGCCATTTTGGCCTAAGGCATTTCTTCAACCGCGATTTATTATAAGTCTATTCCAAAATTTGCAAAACCAAAAGTTTTCCTTTTAGATATCAAATGGCATGTTGGACTAAGCTGAATGCATGAAGCGCATTTCCATGTAGTTGAAGTCAGTTGAAGTCATTTGATCCAAGACATCATCCAAAGGGATGCAACTCAGAAATTAAAGTCTAGAAGTGATTGATTGAAACCTAAAGTCTTTTAGGTTTTACCTACTCAGATGCTGAGACAGAGTTTATCTTAAAATTCTGAGGTTTTGACAGAGGAAACTTGTAACAGTGATTGACTTCTGATAAACTAAATTTATGGTAACAGCATATCCTGTGTCGGTAAGGAAGAAATTTTCTTGTTTCTTCATTATTTCTGAGTATAAGTAAATCATTTCCAAATGTTAAAAGCAAAATTGGATAAACTACAAACTCTGTTATTTACTACTTGCATTATCTCCTGTGAAAAAAGTTGCTATCTTCCAGCATTTCCAAAAGCCTTCTAGCAATTAGAAAGTTTTAATCAAATAACCTTTCTCTTTTGAATTACTTTGCTGTAGTGTCACATGCTTTAGAATATTATCTCCTGATTATTTACTCTCTATTTTTAAAAATTATTCTGGCAAGACTATATGTACTGTAATTTCTTATTGAAAGATTTATATATCAGACATTTTTATCACATTTCTTAAAAGTGATCATGTATGTGCAAAAAATTAGAGATAAATTATCTAGAATTTGTTTAGAAAATTGGCCTCTTCCCACAAATGCTTTTAAAGAAAACAGGAGGAGCAGTGGTACCAGAAGGGACTGTACTCCTCGTACCCACTTGAAAATGAAAAATGTAATGATTGAGTGTAGTTTAGTGACTGCATTCACAGGATCTTGCCTTTCATATTTCTATGCAGTAGAAATAGTATTTTTCAATCTCCCAGTTATTAATATTTTATTTCAACATATTCTTGCTGCAATTCTGCAGCATCAGATCTACAAATACTTTGAAATGCCAGAAAATCTGGACTAAAACTCTGTGGTTTTTTGTCTATTGCATTGTTTTGCCTTTCCTGGTGCAAAATTACTCCATCATGAAAGGATTGTCACAGAAATGCAAAATGGTAGAGGTTGCAATAACCTCCCAGGTTGTCTGGTCCAACCACCCTGTTCTAGCTGGGACACTCAGAGTGGTTTGCCCAGGACCATGCTCCTGTGGCTTTTAAATCTCTCCAAGGACAGACTCCATGGCATTCCTGGGCAGCCTGTGCCAGTTCTCAGTCAACACCATGGTGAAGAGGTGTTTCCTTATTGTCAGGGGGAGAGCCCAGCATTTCAATTTGTGCCCACTGGCTCTGGTCCTGTCGCTGGTCACCACTGGGAGCTCTTATGGTGCTTGCAGTGTCCCTTCAGTTGTTTGTATACACTGCTAAGATCCCCCTGAGCCTTCTCTTCTTCAGGATGAACTGAATGCTGTTTCCTACCACAGTTCTTTTCAGAAGCTCACGCTATTCAAGCAGCCACTCTTTTTACTCTGTTTTGTTGGTACCATCTTCAGATATCACTGCCCATGATAATCTCACCTCTTAAGGCTTTTTTGGAATCTGGTACCAGGGGAAATACTGCAGAGCCACTCAGTCATATGAGATAGAGCCAGGCTTGAAAAATTTTTCACAGTCCAGAATAATAGTGTAGCTCTTCATGAGATACTTTTTGCAGCACTCTTGGTAAATGCTGAGGTCTGGTTTTTTTTGTATATAATTTTTTGTAAAAGTGTAGATGGTACAGAAATAATGACAGCATCTAAGAAATGTTTCTTTATTAAGTTTATTTTTTGGGGGAACCATAGAATGCTTTGGGTTGAAAGTAAACTCTAAATATCACCGAATCCAAGTCCCCAGTCATGGGCAGAAACATCTTTCCCTAGATGAGGGTGCTCAAAGCCAGATCTTTTGCATTTGCTTTATGACGTACCTTGGGATTCAGCCATGGAGAATCCCTTTGTGACTTCTGTCACCACATTCTCACTACTGTCCTGCTGAACTCTACTCACATATTGCCTACTTTCTCACAAATTCACTGGTTCTTCATGAGATAGAGTAGTTTGAAGGAATAATTACTTTAAGCGATCATCACAAGACAAGACACAATTTCTAAAAAGCTTGCTGTATTTTCTAGTTTAAGGTAGAAAACTGAAGTAGTATTTTTTTACCACACAGAAATATTTTATTTAGATTTTAAAAAAAGTGCAGATAACTGAAATATGATGCTTTAGATAGCTGCTAAAATAAAACCAGTCAAGTTTCTCTGATTCTAAATCAATTTTCAATTCATTATAGGAAACTGCTGGATATTTAAATGTTTGGAACTGATCTGCACATATCTTTTAGTGGTCAGAAACTGCATTTCAGCTGTATAGTCTTGACACTCCTTTTTTTCCAATATTTAAAAAAATGGGGTTTAATTGTTGTTTGATCCTCATATTCCTTTTGGCTAACATTAAGTTCAGTACTGGAAAATTTACCAGTAAGTGGTCTCTAAGAGTTTTTCCACTTCAAAAATAGTATGTTTGTCCAGAGGATTATTAGCAGCTACACAGCTTTTAGTTATGGTTGAGAACATCCAAGGCATGCTCATTTTACTGTCCTACAACTGAAATTATACTTGAAAAAGAAAAACCTACAAAATATAATAAAGATCAAAGCAAACCTCTTCCTTCCCACCCAAAGGAGTAGGAAAGAAAAACAGAACAGAGTGAATAAAAATGGAATTAGGAGAGAGGCAGAGACAGATAAAATACTAATTTTAAATATAAAGGCTTTCCTTCACTATTTCATGGCATAAATGGTCACCACCCTCACATTAATTTTTCAGTGAAAAGCCCTTTAAAATTATTTTGTTCAATTTTTACAATAATTTAACTCCTTTTGAGACTTTTTATAAAGATAATATTACTGAAATTATTCTCAAGATAATTTTATTTCTGACAGCTCTTGTTACTAAGGTTTCTTAAAGTGTCACGTAATTACACAATAATGTTAAGAAATATTTTAAGTAATAAATAACCTCATTTAGGCCAGTCACTTTTTAGTGTTTTTATGGCCTCAAGCAAACATAGCTTATCTTTTAAAATACTTCTTCTTCACTACATGTTGCTTGTGACTAAAAGACAAAAGAACTCAGAGCAAAAGATAAACATAAAATATGAAAGTGAAGCTCTAAAATCTGTACATCACTTAAAGCAAAAAAATCCAATGTTTGAAAAATGTCTAGCATTGTTCCCATCTTTAAAAGGATTCAAGAATCACTCCAGGTATCACAGGCTTGCAAATTGCTCTTCAGTACTGTAAGAACTGATGCAGTATAATTAAGGTGAAAGCAATGAAACGCTTGGATAAATATATGCTCATATGATCAAACTGGCTTAGCTGCCACAAGGGTAAATCACACATTCTTGACCAACTAAATTCTTTGAGTCAACAGTATAGTGTATAAAGGACATGTTGAGGAAGTAATTTACTGTGATTTTTCAAAAGGATTTCTGACAAAATCTCTCAGAAGAAATTAGGAAGAAAATAAAACAGCCAAGAGGTAGGGCCAAAGTTCTGAGAAAGCTTGAAAGTAAGCAAGTGAAAACAGGCAAAGTTTTAATAAATAGTTTCTTCTCATACTAGGGAGGAATTCTTACCAAGCCTATGAAACACTTAAGCAAAAATAAGGTGTTATGCTTTCACCAACTAGCTAATAATTTACCTTGTTTCAATAGTGATGCTACCTAGACTGGTGTTTTCCAGGAAATCTCTCATGAACGCCTTTTCACAGCGTTCACTAGGGCCACTGACGGATTTTAGGTACCATTTGATTTTAGTTACACTTTTCTAGTATCACAGCTTCAAAACATCAAATTGACGTTGCTGCAGTCCAGTCCTTCTGACTTTAGTGCTTTGTTTTTTTTTCAGTGTCCCTTGATGCAGTGAAGTATTTGTCTGAGTATTTAGGAAATTAGATCAGAAAACCAATCTGGATCAAAATAATCCCATATCCTCTCCAGCAAGGAGTTAGAGATTGTCCAGGTTACTTTGTTTATCCAGTTCACCGTGTGGTCACATAAGCACATCTGGTGATGTAAGAGAGGGAATAGAGCAAGGGCAGGAATAGTGGCTGCAGGAAATTCCCTCTTTTGATGACAATACCTGTTTATTCTTTCTTCACATTATTTTTGAAGCTGTGTCTAACAGATTCAGATGGTGAAAAGGATAGCTTCAGGCAGTAGAACAGGTAGTGGAGTCACTCATATTCAGCTCAGACTTGAACTCTAGTAGTTGCTAGCTCAGACAGAAATGCAAATGGCAAGACATTTCTGGAAAATGCAATGAGGAGAGGTACCCTAAAAGGTCTGTAATAAAATATTTACATCTTTAAGCTATATATTGATTTTCACCAGACAGCTATGCTGGGATCCATTTCACTTTGCAGAACAAACAATCAAACTGGTAATCACTAAGAAAAAATATTAAAATTCTTTTGAGCTGGAAGACTCTTGTCTGCATTGTTATGAGAAATACTTGAAGGTGTAACTGAACTTTACAGGATGCCTGAAGATTTATAAAACAATATATAAATATCTGTGATGTACTCTATTAAATATGCTTGCTAATATAGCATTTCTCATATATTAAACAAATTGATCTTTTGTATTTTTTCAGTTGTTTAGTAGGAATAGAGTCAGAAAAGGCTAATTATTTAGGTTAAATGCTGGTGTAAGAGTATCCTGCTATACAGAAGTCTTTAAAAAGCAGTAGAATTTCACCATTAAGCAAATAACTGAATAAATAGCTTTATGTTTTACCAAATCTAATGTGGAGGTGAGAAAGATAGAACAGAAAATTCCCTGGTTCCTTGATATCTTGATTATACCTGAACATTTTGACCAAAGATGGTTGGTAGTGGATATGGGAGAGGAGTTATCTCTGAGTTTTTCCCTGTTGAGGTGCTTGTAGCAGATGACTGACAGCCAAAATATTATGAGCAGTATGGGCACAGTACCATTTCTGGCTACCTTGCAGGAAGATAAACAGCACATCACCTTCTTTCAGCTGGCTGTACTTGGACAAGAATGGCATGCAGAGCAGGATTTTAGCATGCACGGAAGGAGCTGAAGTTAGAGTTAATAGATTGATGTGTCTTGGTAGGACAGTCTCTTCAGAGCTGTGGATTTATAAAAAACCTCTAGCTACATCTACAATCTGTGAATTTTCTAGTTAAATTTAGTAAAACTTGAGTTTGTGAACTCTCTGAGAGTAAGGTTGGAGTGGTTTTTGTTGAAAGATCAGAGAGGTGCCAGTTCCTCAGAACAAAATATGCTCCCTAACCAATCTGTCCTACCATTTATTCACATCAGTCTTTAGGGAAACAGATTTCTTCAGGCTGCATGCTGCAAAGAGTCATTGAGAATGCAAGAAAGGAAGCAGTACAATCTCTTAAATGTGTCTTATTTAACAGTATTATTAATAATCTGAAAGAGAGGAGTGTTAAAAAGAAGATAGCGAATTTCATAGATGATGCTAAATTAGAAGGTGTTGCAAATATTAGTGAAAACAGAGATAAAAGAGAAGAGCAAAAGGAGGCTGCAAATATAGGAAGGAAATAAGTAAACCAGGGAAAGTTTGCTTAGAAAATTCAAAGTTAATTATATGGAGAAAAATAATATGAATAAAGTTCAGCATCAGAAATATAGAAATTAGTAGAAATAAAGAAGCTACAAGGACAATAATTGAACAACAAATAGTATATGATTGTGAATTGGAACATAGAAGAAAACCAAGCAATTTTATTTTGGAGGCAAACCCCCTTCTTGAGCTCTCTGATCTGCAGAGCATGTAAATAAACTGTATCATCTTTCAGAATAGCGCATCTTGTTCTCTGAAGTTTATCTCGCCAATTTTGTTAGCTGGATGCAAGAGAGGATCTATCACCACAATGAAGCATTTTTATCATGCACAAAGTTAATGAACGATGTGAGCTACATTGCTATAAGCAGAACTATAATCCCTCACTATCTCTGAGGCCAGAGGTAGGTGCACTACAGCTGTTGATGGCAGAGGGAAAGGCTGCGTCCTATTTCCATAGTTTCAGGTCGTTCTCTGCAGGCTGGGTCATACGCTGGGGCATTCTGCCAACCGAAGAGCTGCAAAGCATATTTTTTGTACTCACATTTTCAGGTCCTGCACAGCACTGCAGTTTCTCTCCACCGAGGAGAAACACTGAAGGAACTGGAAAGAAACTGCAGTGCTTCACTCAAGTCAAGACTGAACAAATGAGTTGCTGGTGCAATGGTGGAGAACGAGAGAGCAGGTGGAACACGCACTATAACAATAATGTTGTCAAGTAATTATTATAATTATTTGCTCTAAGTATCTCAGAGCTTTCTTTTCTCTGTAAGGAAGAATCAAAATTTAAACACTTGATACTGGAAGGGTTGGCTTGTGGAAGAGGGTAAAATAACTAGACATATGTTCATGAATATGATTATGTCTGCATGGCACCTTGGAGGCTGGACCGTGGAGCTCACTAAAGTTGCTGTGCCCCTTGATGTGTCTTAGCGCTTTTCATGGTCAAATTCAGGACACTTGTAGCATTCCCTACAGGCTTAGAAAGGCTTCACACAGCTACAAATCCATCTGCCCTTGTATTTCACAACATTGAGACCCTCCTCTGAAGAGTCACACGGCTGACTCGTCATTGACCATGTTATAGCACTGCAGGGCAGCTGATGCTTGGCCATGTGTAATTCAGACAGAAGCATTCTCCACTTGCTCAGACATGATCTAAGTTTGCAGTCTGCAGCACACCCCAAATCTATTTCACTTTCAGTTTTCCAGTATGCAATAAACACACCATTCATACCCAAACAGTGTGGGGCCAACCACAGGCCTTAGGAAATGAGCTTTAAACACACTCCATAAAAACAGATATAAAGCCTATGTAACATGCCTAATAGCTAACTGAAGAGAACTTAATGAGCATTCCCTAACAAAACAAACCCTGTAAAATAAAATTGTAACTGGCATGTGTACAGCACTGTGCAATTTAACATGAGCAACGGTAAATGAGGAGATAATGTTAGGATGTTACCAAGTGCTAGGTCTTAAGAGACCTTGGATATGTATCCTGCATCCCAAAGGATCTGAAAGTACTGGAAATCTGCACTGCTATTGTCACTAGACTATTCTGCAGTTGCTTGTCACTTTTTTGAGCCAAACATGGAAAGTTCGCGCAGCTATTGTCTTCCAAAGGAGCTGCCAGGTTTGAATAGCTTTATTTTATGCCATGATCACATTCATCCTTTCTGGCTGCAGGTATCTCAGGAAATGGTGGTTCAGTCTGTCTCCTTAGGCACTGGGTGTCCTTCATACCTTCTTCAGAATTGCAGTTGACATTTCAATATCCCAGACTTAGTATATGTGATATGTTATGTTGATTTCCACACTTGAGTTAGGCATCAGATAGAGTTCAATGTTCCTGCTCCAAAGAGAGAAAATATTTCAAAGGATTGAGGCTTAAAAAATGTTGAAAATAAGAGACATGAGACAAAAGAAATCATTTTAAAAACAGAGCAATATGAATATTTTGTAAAATATACACATATTCAGTGCATTATTGATAAGCTTGGCAGAAGGACTGCAGTCCTATGATAAAAAAAAAGAGTTCTAAAAGAGTAGAAAAATGTCGACAGCTGGGCAGCTGTTCAGGAAAACCCTTATCCTAGTTCTAAACAATAAGTTGCAAAGAAGCAAGGATCCTAATGTATCCTCAGCTGGGACACTGAGTATGAACATGGAATCAGTGGCGATGAAAGGTTTTCTCAGGACAGGGTCCTGTTTTGTCTCTGAGCCCTGACCTGAACCAGTGTTAGTACAAATATGGCAAATGAGTGTATCTATTTCTGTCAGTCTTTCTCCAGATAGGCTAAGTTAAACCTAGTTAAGACTAATTCAGTTAGTCTGAGATTAAGTCTGACAGAAGTGGAAAGTACAGTCTAACTGATCTCAGACTATTTCCATTGGCACTTGCTTTGGTATTTCTTACCTAGTTTAAAAGTCTTAAATTATATAGCATGGTCTCTAATGTCAGAATTCATCTTCCTATACAGCATTAATACCTACTAATATTTATATTAATGTCTAAGTGCCAATTAAAATCTATCAGAATTATTACATCCCCCCCAGTCTTCCTTTTGATTTTTGTTCTTTGGAGTAGGAGTCATCTTTGTTCTTTCTGTTCTCTCTCTCTCTATATTTTTTTTTTCTTTTTTTTTTTTTTGGTTACAGCTCCTAGCACAATGGGACCTTGATCTGAGTCTGATTTTCTTAAAGTTCTAGAGGAGAGGTATTGGAAGTAAAAGTTTCAAAATAGATCTATGCCACCTGAACTTGTGTGCTTCACTGCATGATACCCGTTCTAAAGACAGGGTCAGATTCAGGAGCATAAAAGTTGGAAAGATAAAGTGGGGACTCTGTGAGACTTTAGCCAAAAATAAGATCCTCCATCCATAGTCCTGCACCCTCTGAGACTGACCTGTAATGTTGTGAAATTATGAACTTCATGCCAGCCTTCAGTTGTGTATTGAACAAACACAAGAAGAGGTTACAACTGCTTCCAAAAGGGGAAAAAAAATACTAAAAATATGGAAGTGTCATGTGAGGCTTTGGTAATTATTTTAGTTATTATTTGATTGACTGAGATCCTGTATCTTGTATTCAATAACATTTTGATCAAAAAGAGTAAATTCCAAAATATGTCAGTCTTGTATTATTCAGTCAGATAATATAAACTGAAAGAGTGACTATGTGAGACTGAGAAATAATTAACAAGAAATAGAGTTTACCATTATTAGCATAGTTCTTAAATTTCATTCTTCTTGATTGTAGAGGGAATTTTAAAGAAACCTCTACTACAGAAGAGGGAATTATTATGGAGTCACATAAAGAGTACTTGCTGATAAGCAATCCTTTGAATCCTTGAAAACCTCTTCTCTTTAATAATTATACCAATTGCTACTTCCAGCCACAAAGCAAAGCTTAACTGGCACAATAACTTGAGAAATGCAGCAGTTGTCTAGGGAGGCTAAACAACATATTATTCTGCACTTATTTTAATAAAAATATACATGCATATACAATTTGAAAATGCATGCGCTTTCATAAATATAAGCAATAAGAACAAAAAGACCTCAGCAAACAATACTGTTGATGATTTATGATTCCATAATCCCCTTTATAGCCCCCTAATAGGCATTACATGTAGCAAAAACAAAAAAGGAAATTTTCTGTTTTAACCAGCCTCTTAATCCTGAGAAGTATTTAATCTTTTGGAAATGTCTCAGTGGCATATTGCTGATGGCATGCAATAAAGGTAGTTGACCTGTCCCCTGTGGAGCAAACCCAAGGCAATCTGCCTAATCTCATCCCGGGAAGCACACCCAGTATCACTGCATCTGATGAATTCACATGGGTATTTTTTCAGATGCTTGCAAATGCATGTACAGAAATTATTAAAACAAGCTTTGTTCAGTTTACAATTCAGCCTTTTTGAAGCATCTCCCATGCCCTTGAAGAACAAAGCAGACAGCTGTAGTTAAATTTTGTTTTTAAGATTGTCTGCAAAATGACTCTCATCCCCTTGAGAGGAAATAACTCATTCCCCACAATGCCGAGTACAGTTAAAATCTAAAAGAAATCCCCTTATTTAAGACACTGTCTTTCCCCATTATTAAGTGTCTTCAGATAAAATACAATTTTGCTAAATTTTAAATACTCAACTCGAAGTTTTCTGTGGCAGGTGTCTGCCTCAGGCTGAAATGAATGTAGTACTTTACTTGTTTTGGAAAGCTTAAGCAAGCAGGTCCATGCCTCACAATAGATTTCTTAGGAAAATATATTTGCTCCTATGAGAAATGTTTACAATTACCAAGGAAACTGTATTATCTTTATGTTCTGGAGCAGTGGCCTAAAGCTTGGCATGAGCTACCCTGTGAAAATCCGCCTACATTTGGCTTGCATTTATAACCTCCTTGAAAAAAAGAAAAAAAAAAAAAGAAAGAAAAAGTCTCCATGTTTTTAGCCACTGGGGTTTGGCAGTTACCTTCTCCAAAGCCTCACCTTCATTGGATCTGCTCCTTGCATGGACTGAAGGGGCCAAGTGGGGCTTTGTGCAATTCCTCCTCTCTTTGACAACTATTGTGGTTTGGAGAACAGAGCTTGCAGCAGGAGATTATCTCTCTTCTAGTGTCAAAGAACCCCTGCTGTTGCCACAGCAATAAAAGGAAAACTGCCTAAGTGGAGCATTAGGACCTGGGCCTGAATGTTACAGGGATGGGGAAAACGATGGAGCACAGGGCAAGAGAGAGTAACTGACATCATTAGGGAAAAGAAATGAAGGCAGAGAAAAGTGGAGTTAAAATATAGAAAAAAATATAAAAATATAATAGAAAGGAGTTGGAACAGTCTGGATCACAGAAAGAAATTATTTGACTGGGACCAAGGCCAGCCGAGGAATCTCTGACTGTGATATGGATGTAAGGGAAATAGCACCCGTGAAGGATTTCTCTTTAGAAAATGATAGATAGGTATTACCTTTGTCTGCCCCTAGAACTACTGTTTTGCTCCTGCCAGGTAATAATTCTGTAGGCCAGATAACATACGTGTCTCACCTACCTCTTCTGGCTGATTCACAGAAGGGGGACAGATTTCACAACTGAAGTACTTTTCTAGGTTACATGTCAGAGGTCTGTGCTGCACCCACCAACACAAACTGGTTGAGAGTGTGTACATATGATGTAACATCAGTTTAGAATTTTTGCTTTTAAAAGCTGGGCAGTTGCACTGACTTTCCAAACATAGTCCTGTTGTTCTTTGGGCTTTTATGAGTAACATACCTATTTCCTCAAAAATTCATAATGGCAAGGCTTTACTGAAACCTGACATGAATCAGTCATTCTTAGAATATCTTCAAGAGTCTACATTGTACTTTGTGTTTCTTTCACAACATGCCTCTGAGGATGAAAAGTCTAAATCAGAATAACCAAGTAATGGAAGTATCTGAGACATATTTCAGCTCATGAAGTTAAAAGACAGGAGTGTATGTATAAGCTCAAAATACAGCTGCCTGGAAAAGTTCAGTGACGGAAAATTTGCAATGCCAAAAATCCAGTAAATTACTTTCTGGTCATTTCAGCTCTGTTGCCCAATTTACTAGAGCTCTGGAGACAGGAACTGACCCATTCCCACACACTATGGTGCTCTGTATTTAAAAACTAATTATGTTAATAAGCATTTAGGAGCTTCCTTTGTCATCGTGCAGTAGAACTAACTGGGTTATTATGCAACATTTATACTTTTCCTTACTATTTACCATTTCTTCCCTGCTGTCATTTTTAATACCACTGATATTTACTTCTACATCAAATTACAAATGAAGTTTTGTTATGAAACAGAAAAGAGTATTTTAACTGTAGTTCTGCTAAGTATGCAATGCTTTGTCACAGTAAATGCTCCCCACAGATACCATGTCTTATGATCACTCTTGCTTAGAGTTATGAAAAAACCCAAATACCCAAGTGATAAAGTGTATTGGAAGACTGGTGAAAAATACTGAAACTCCATTCTAGCTAGGAAAATTGAGTCATTGCCACGATTAAGAGAAATGAGATTACTTACTCATAAATCCCTAGCAATCATCATCTCTCCAATACCACAGCTAATAAATAACCATTTGTTTACAACTAGGCTGTATCATCCTCTGGTGGCTGAAGCCTATGAAGCTGGATCACATTTACCTTTTTCTGAAACCTTCCATTAGAGTTTCTTAAAGGTTTCCCTTTGACGATCTTATGTCTATAAAAACTGAATCCCCTTTAATCTCTTTGGATATTGTATTAAGTACAGCTTTTCTTAGCCCATGCAAAAATCTTGAAATATCACTGTGACAACTTTTTAAAGATAGTTTAGTTGTAAGTCATTTTAAGTGATACACTGTAGCTGCATTTCCTTTAGCCTTGAATTGTACTTAATAGGTTAATAATCTTTTGCATTTACAAAGAATTTTTTTTCAAAAAATTAGGCCCGAAAGAAAAAATTTTAAAGATAATAAACAATATTGAATGCGTCCTGGTTATTACAAAGCTTAAACAGTCAGAAAGAAACCCAAAATTTGATTACCAATGAGCACCTGAATATTATGACAAAGCTATTTTCTCCAAATTAAGTATTTCAAGAGAATTTTTAAAAACTTCTCTCACCTTTGAACTATTTTGTTTTGAAGTCCCAATATTTCAGTGCAGATAAAAGGTTTATTGATGTAAAATTCCTTCTGAAGACGAACAGGGATTTCAGTCGTCAAACCATCACCATCGGTCATAAAGTCTGTTCATACATCAGATCCCTTTCAGTTGCCTCCTGAAAACAAAACATATTTAGCCAAGTATTACTGAGATAACAGGGAGCTGTATTTTTACCAGTAGAGAGAACTTGGTTGCTATGCCAAAAAGTCAAGTTTTCATTTTTGAAAAAGAAATTACTCCAGAGATTTTTTTTCCCACAACTCTTAAAATATACACCAGCACTAAATAAGCAATCATGGATTCACTTGAAGACTTGAGCTGTGAAATTGCATCTCAAGCAATTAAGAATTCTTTGTACTATGACAAGTAATACATACTAAACTTGTTACCCAGAACGAGCCAAATGAGATCTTCCAATATAATAGTAACTTTTTATCTTTTTAGTGAAATCAATACCTGTAATTTTAACTTTCCAGATTTTCTGAATTCCACTTGAGAGCGTGTACAGCCAATATGGTCCTACATCCTTTCAATTTATCTCTTCTTTCTGCTACTCTTGAATCATAAACTTGCTCTACAGCCAGTCTTCTGCATCCATTTAATTTAAATTTAGTCTTAGCTTCCTGAATCAGGCTGCTGTTCTTTTAACACTTGTCCATAATCAGCGACACCAATTAGATGATTTCTGTTCAGATTAATTTCTTTTTCAAACATTTTAGAATTGTTTCATCAATCAAGATTTTATTCTGGGTTGTTTTGGGTTTTGTTTTTCTCCCCTGGAGACTGCTTTCAGCTGGCCTATGTGTTTGAAAGGAATTTTTCAATTTCCATTGATAAACACCATTTCATTTAGTTTCGTTTTTTTAGAATATGATTTTTCCCCAATACCTAAGCATTTCTTGCTTGTAAATGCTTTTCGGTTCATCCTGAAACATGGCAAATGACAAGCAGGGATGTTTTACTTTACCATCTACCCACTATTCCATGTCACATATGGGGATTAAGTGTATCCATATGATAAGGAAATACATGCTTTATATATGTTTGTGCTTTATATAAAGATATATACCCATATGTTTAAATGCACAAATACACAATATGGTCTGAGTGGACGTTTTAATGAAACATAGAGATTATTTTTAATATTTTCTTGCCCTTTTTGTTTTTGCACATTGCAGTTATACTTGAACCATATTGTTTCCTAAACAAAAAATAAGAAAATTCTCACTCTAAATGGTATTTTTGAAGTTAGTTTCTTCAGAAAGAATGACCCAAATGTAGTATTATCTGTTTGTACCAATTTAATCCTCCCATCCCTCTGAATCATGTCCCAGAACACAGGTTTTTTTAGTAGGAGGCAAGTCTTAAATAAGAGCTCTTTAAATAGATTGTTATGTTGTTGTGACAGGTAGAAAAAAGTAAATGAGCTATTAGATGTCACACAACTGTAGAATCACCAGATTGTTTAGAGCTTCAATCTGACTGATAGCACTGCACTGCAAGATGCAGCTGTAGAAATCAAAATGCACATCTGAACAATGCTGAGTCATTATTCATGTTTGAGAATGTAATGTCTGCTGATTTGCATTTGCTTTGCTGTACCTTATTTTGGAATTTTAAAATCCTTTTAAAATTCTTAGAGTATTAGAGCTTTATATGGATAAAGAGAAAAACGTTACAGGAGATACAGCAAAAAAATTTTTTTACATTGTAGACATACTTTGTTATTTTTGGCATAAATTAATGACAGTGTGGTGGTAATTAGGAAGAAAGTCTAGTACCAACTAGCTATTGCATATTTATTTGACACTTTTGTCTACTTATTTTCCTTTGAAGTGTGTTTGACACTGGGCACTGTCAGGATACCGGAGTAGGAGGCCTGTTGGTCTTAGATATCAACCCCTAGTTTTCATCTAATTTTCTTTAGAAAAGACAGAAGTGCTTAATACAGTAAACACAGTTACCCCAGAGCACTTAATGGAGGGCTAACAAAATAGATAACTTGACAAGCTTATAAAAGTCGTATAAATATAGCAAAGTATGTAAACTGCAATGTTTTTCATTAGAAAGTAATAGAAATGCAAATTGATTTCATAGAAGGCACTCCAAATAGGGTTTTTCTGCAAAATTGCTTTCTTCTTGTGAGACATCAGTGTGGTAATGCCCCTAGAAACAACAGGCATCTTGCTGTTGGCTTAGTTCTAAGAAAATAGGGATTTTCCCAGGACCAAACCAGCACAAGCTCTTATACAGCTTTATTGTTTCTAGTAAAAGTTGTTCAGTTCTTTGACCATCTTCCAGAAAAATTTCCCATACAAAACCAGAAAAATTCACTAGATTGATTTCACATAGGCCTTCTCTTCAGGGACATACCCTCTAGCTCTCAAACTCAAATTCCATTTTTAAGTATACTGCATTCTGCTGTGGTGGGATACCATTTATCTTATCTGGAAGATGAGTTTCAACTGAAGTAGATACAGGTAGATCCAAGGAATGTTCCTTTTGGAAGTTGAGAATAGAGTAATGGCTGATGAAGAAGTAAAAACATAATCTCTTGGACTGCTGTTTGATTCTGACTTCAACTATTTTCTGCAGCTGTGTCTTGGTTTGGAAAGACAGGTGTCTGCTAAGGAAGGCAGGAGCCTCCCTTGAAATGGAGAAGGTAAATCTCCTCCCTCCGAATTATTGTAATTTTGAAATTAAGGGGCTCTCAGGCAAGCAAATATATGAGAACAGGAATCAGAGTTCTTTACTAGAAAAATTAAAATAAAAATGTAGTAGTACAAAAAAAGCAAGCAAACAAAAAGAAAACACTGACAGAGTCAGAATACAACCTGACACCCTGTTGGTCAGGGTGATGGTAGCAGTCCAATAAAGTCCTCCTGGAGTGACAGATGTGGTTCTGTTGAAAGCAATGATCCTGTAGAAGGGCGTAGTTTTCCTGAGAAGGTCCACTGGTGGTGAGATGAGTCCAGTTTTCCTCTGGGAATCCAGTGGAAACAGGCTCCCTAGCATTCTGAATCTCAGATTTTTATCCAGGTAAGAACGGTTGGCTCCTCCCGCTGGGTGGAGCATCTCACAATGGGATGATGTAATTTTATCAGTCTTGCAGAGAGCCTCAATGGCCCATTAACAGAAGATATCCCCCTGGAGGGAGGATGGGTTGGGGAAAAGATAAAGGACACTGCCCCACCTGGTTTTAACAGCTGGCCCATTAACAGAAGACACCCACCACCCCAGAGTTATGAGGAATGGAAGAAATAAAGAAACACTACCCTACCTGGTTTTAACAGATGGTAATAGAATACATACTTTTGGTTACATCCTGCATTGCAGCGTAAGAGAAGCTGTGAGTTCTTCTGGTGCTCCCATGAAATTAGATGAATAGCTATATAGACAAACTCCCAGACTATGAATGAATGTGGTTTATTGTTTGAGGGCTAACATTCTCTCTTAGAGGCAAATGCAAGAACTAAATTGGACAGTGAACAGCTTTATAGTCCCACTCTTCTCTTTGGCAGTTGGGCCTTGTTATAAATGCCAGTACGATATTCCAATTAAAATAATAATTTGGTTTATTAATAAAGATCGAATCACAGAATTTCAGTAAACCCACCAACAGCGGAGATGCTTGACAGAGTTTTTTCCGGGAAAATGCCAAGGGTGAACCGTGAGATACAGGGTCTGGCAGCCTGCTATCTCCCCCAAAGGTTCACAAATTTGCCCAGTTCGGGGCTTGGTTTTTATACACTTTATTCTGCCCTCGGCAATATTTCCCTGTATTTCCCATTGTTTCCCGACTAGCTATACAAATTCAGGAGTTTTCTCGACCAGGCAGAAAAGAGTTCTTTTCTCAGTTCATATGTTAATGTTCAATTTCTATAGATCCTTATGGTTGGTGAATGATCGAGATATAGATGATGTTGCTTGATGATCTGTGAAGGTGGCAACCAAGGTGTGAGTTGCTGATGCCACCTTATCTCGATAGGTCTCCTCCCGGTACTTGAGAAGGCTGCAGGCTTTCCTGAAAATCCTTTGTTCCTTTCTGAATGGAGGTGCCTGCTTTTTCAGGGTTGTTAGTTTCACCATCTGCTACAAGGTCTCCTAAAACATAGACTTTTACCCAATACAAATTTATACAATTTTATAGTTTTCCAATTTACCATAAGAACATGAATTAACCATTTCACATTTTTCACAGGCCTTGTGTTTCAGAATCTAAGCACTTTAAATAAATTTCATCTAGATCCTTCTATAAGGTTAAGTTTCTGTCAAACATGAATAAATATAAAAGTAATATATATTAATGGCAAATACACAAAGGCCAATGGATCCCTGTGCACTAGGGATAGCTCGGACTGTGACACAGAATTTGGTGAAGGACCCAGCTCAATGCCAAAGACAGCGTAGAGAGAGGTTAGCAGACTAATTCAGCCTCACTCTCTCCCGATCCAGGAATTTTGGTTCTGTTCACATGACTGACACCATTGTAAAGAACAAACGTGCCATGAGTCTTCATGGCAGGAGCAAACAAGAGTACTGAGAATTATGAATTGTGTCTAATTGTAGCAAAGCATTAGAACCTTCTCTGAAGTAAAGTGTTAAAATTATGAACTACTTCATTGTCAATTAAAGGGTACGAGAAAGGAACAAACATACTCTAACATCTGCATGATGTCTGGCATGTTGCTTGTTTGATTGTAAACTATGTTATCTTATTTTGGTGTCATTGCAGGAAATAGATTAGATCCTATCTGAAGCATTGTATTGGGAATTTTTGCTTTTTCTGAGAACTACTCAGAACCAGATTTTCAAAATATGACATCTATTTTTCAGGTACAATGTGAGCATTGCTTTTTCTGCAAGCAAATGATAAAATATACAGATATGCATACAAACCTCAGCTGTATGTGCTAACTGAATACAAACTAAGCACAAACGGGCTTTTACAGATGTAAATTCTATCATTTGCTTGTACAAGTGACAGTGATAAACAACCACACACACCAGTGATTTGCATGCACAGAGCTGAAGTTTAGCTTTGAGTGCTTTTTGAGACCTTAAGTGTCACACCCTGTTGACAGCATATTTGACCTGAGAACTTCAGCTTTTAAATCAAAACATTTCCTTGCAACTTCAGTTTATTTTCTTTATATCCATTACCATGTCTATTTATTTTTAATCTGTCATCAAAACATCTATCTTTGAATGGTTAGGCTGACTGGTGTCTTTTGCTGAGCTATTGCTAATATGCTGGGAGGCATTGCTGTTTAAGTACATTTGCTTAATTTTAGATCTAATTCTATTCATTTTGCAACAACTGGACATTTTTCCATTGGCTCTCTTAATTGGACATTCCTCAGGGCAGGGATGTGTCTTCCATTGTTTTTTTGTGAGCGCACTACCAGTGATGGTGTCCAAGAAACACAAGTAGACAATAACCTATTCTTTCAAGGAACAAAACGATGTTCTTTTTGATGCATTTATCTTTCATCTCTCTTGAGTATGCCATTCAGTCAGAAAACTGTTTGCAGGGTTTTTAATTTTCCTCAGTTTCCCAGGTTTTTGCATCTTCTAGTCTTCTCATTTCCTCATCAATTTGCTTCAGTGTTGTATTCATTAATACTCACTCCTTCAAATGTCTATTTTAACTCGACAATTCTGAAAAGAAAAATAAAAAATAATTTTTTCAGGTTGCTTTTTGAGGAGATATGATATCCCACTCAGCAAAAGTTTCTTTCAAATTTTTAGTCTGTGTTTTTTTTCCTCTGTGGCATCCAACAAAAGCAGAAAAAAAGAAAACATGGCTTTTAAAATTGAGGAGACATTGCTAGCTCCAAACTATACATATATTGAAATTATTTATGGAATTTAAAATTATTTTGGAAAGTGAAAGTTCTGGATTTTGTGTTTCCCCTTCAGAATAATGTCTTTTATTTCACCTTGTAGTTGTAAAAGTGACATCAAAACAGGTTTATCAAAGGCAGAGAGAGCAAATTCAGACTCTTTTCTAAATATTAAATAAAGTGCTGAAGACTATACTGTTTAAATACGTACTCTCTGTCTCACTGGATTAAATCAGTTGCAGGTTAAGGCATGAGTATAGTGGACAAAACTGGAAAGTCCTGTACTCAAGTCCCAGCAGTTGACTAGAAGAGTAGCTGATAATATAGACGTTTGTTATCAGTTCTTATCCTTAAGAAGATATGATGAATTTTGTTCAGTCTTATTTATGCCTAACACTTTGGGGTTTTTTTACTCTAAGAAGTTTGATGAGTTTAAATGTATTTCCAGTCTGCAGAAGGAGCAAGGAGAGAATGGGGCATATCTCAGCAGGACCAGAGAGCCAGCAGAAGTTGAAAGAAGTAGTCAAATTGAGCAGTATGCATTAATTTAAGAATTAAAAGCAGAAATACTTTAAGAAAGTGGGTTTGTGCATATTGTTTACACAGATACTACCAAGCAGATTACTCATCTATTTTCATCATCAAGAAAATTCTCCAGACTTCATTTTGACAGTTTTAAACAAAACCCATCATCCCAGCTCAAAACTGCATTTGCATATGTATATATGCAGTCTGCTATGAAAAAAATAAGATGCTATTAGCACATTGAATCCTTATGCTTCACCCTACTACAAGAGACAGAAGTTATGAAAAGAGATTGGGAAAGGAAAAAAAAACAACCCACAAACAAGAAAAAAAGGGATTGCTGGAGCTAAACACATAATTGTTCTGAGCTTCCTCCTTATGCCATGGCATGCTCCTGTTCTGATGATGTTTCCCTACAATTCCCATGAGAATATCAGATATAAAGGCTCCATAGCATGGAAGATCGGAGAGGAATTGGTGCTCCTAACACCTGCACTGGTTCCTCCACAAAGCCTAGTTCCTCCTGCACGTTACACAGCAGGGCTGTGTGTGGCTTTCAGATCAGCTGGTGAAGCAGAAATGCTGAAGGGCTTAGCCCACACATCATCTTGTCTCCATCCCTCCCTGTTAGTGTGACGCCAAACTTCAGTTCTTGCACACCAACCCTTGGCTGCCCCTGGAGATGTATCCCTTGTAGAACATTCTCATGCCTTTGTCTACTTCTGTAAGTTTTTTCTCTAGCAATGAGGATTTAGCATCCACTAAGAAATTATCTAGACAAATTCTTTTTCTGTTGTTTTAAATCATCTCCCTTTTGTTTGTTTCTAAAAATTATTATAGAGACAAAATTCTAAAAATTATTATAGAGACAAATTACTTTTTCTCCCAATTTCTAACTGAAGTTAACACAGTGGAGATATTCCTTTCCCGAGCACTGAAAACTATGTCAAACTTTTCAATCTGACACAGATCTGGACTTACCACAGGAACTGAGAAGTCTGCAGCATCACCCAGAGAAATACAGATATTTTCAGTGAGTGAAACAAATGTGGCTTTGTTGCCCACCCATTTCCCTCAGAGCTTCCTTTCTTCCCTTTGAATCTCCCAGGTTAGGCCTTTCCTCCCACCCAGTGATGTCCTGACTAGCTATGAGTCCAGGCCATCTCTCAGAAAAGTCAGCAGAAATAGCTGCTTCTTTCTCAACTTCATGTAATAATTTTGAGGTGAATAAAGCCTTCCACACAAAAAGAGCAGATACTTGTGTGCTCAAATCATGATGCTGCTATGGAAAGTGAGTGCATGACCATTGCTCTCATGGCAGTGTCTTGGGCAAGGAAGGATGAAGCTCTGGCTATGGCCAGAGAATAGTCTTGTTTGTCAGTCATGAAGAATTTAAACTACAAGGAGCTATGTTCACGTTTAAAAGTCATTAAGTCTATCAATTCTATTTTGATGGTTTTCTAGAAAAGGGGA
Organism: Prinia subflava; assembly: GCF_021018805.1. Lineage (NCBI taxonomy): Eukaryota > Metazoa > Chordata > Aves > Passeriformes > Cisticolidae > Prinia > Prinia subflava. Next base: position 113,877,218 of record NC_086247.1, on the reverse strand, counting down.
TGTAGAACTTCAGTACATCTCCCAAGGGTTACAGGATTCTTTATTCCAAATAAGGAACAGAGATAAGTCTTTAAAGGTGTCAAAAAATATCACTCAAAGCTCGAGTGGTGCAGCCATTTTTTGCGGTTTTGGGATCTGTGAACAAAAGGGTTAGAATGCAGGGGAGAACTGAATCAAAATTGTGGGTGGAAAGCTAGAAGACGATGCTTTTGAAAATGTAGCTTGTAACGTATCAATTTTCATGTGAACTATGTAGACAATGGTGAAATTCAAATAGTGTATTCAGCTTTTACTATCTGCGAACGTCTACAGCATATCCTTATATCCCAGTGCAGTATAATTGTTTTAGGATAGCATTTATTAAGCATATAAAATTATAGACTTTTTGAGACAGAAAATACCTGCATAGATAGATCTCAAAAATTACAGAAGTCCCCAGGTTACCAAATGTTTGCTTGCCTGCAATAAAGTGCCTAAGAATGCAGAAGCAGAGATTGATGAGTGGGAAAACGACTCATTGGATGTTTGTATTAGCCACTTTGAAAGGTATAGTATGGAGGGAATCATTCATAAAGTCAGAGCTTTCATGAGAAAGCAACTCATGCTTTTGCATGTTTGCAAGTGTTCAGTGAGAAATGAAATTGCCTAGAATGCAAGTTGACAGATAGGACTGTTGAGGGCAGCCCCAAGGAGCTTGTGTTGACAACAGGAAACCTTTCATTTGAATTGTCTAAGGGCGTTAAAAGGTCAAAATTATTCAAATGCTGAATGCAGAGGATAGATGAATAATGAAAGAACAGATTTGTGAGTCAGCAGAAAGCAAAATGCTCTGATAACTGTTTTTATAAAGATTGCATAAGTTTTGCAAACTTTAAATAGCCACTTCTGTACATTTTACATGCAGCATCTTCAGTTCATCCACATTAATTTAAATGTAAATGTGCTTGAGAAAGACCTGAAAATATCTTTGAGCATTAATTCTTATGTAAGTAAATATCAAGAAATGTTTTAGTTAGTTTCTGAGCCGTTATCCTAACTATTCATAAGAAGAAGTGACAAATGGCTAAGTGAAACAAATGACCAAAAGAAGAGATTGTGGAAAAGGCATAAATGTTCTTTTAAATCTGCTGCTGAACTACTTTATGATCTTAGGCAACTTATTTAATTTGTGTATGTCTTCCCACCATTTCTAGCATTATTAATTAGGACTATATAGAATGTTCCTGCTATGTTGGTTGCACAGTATGTTTTACTGTCATCTGATCATAACCAAGAATAACAAGATAAAAATTGCACTGGATTGTAGAAGAAAAAGTCTTTGACCCGTTCCATCAAATTGTTCCAATTCTTGGCCTGTAATTAAATTCATATTGTCATCACTCCCTGAGTTTAATTTTTCGAGCTACGAAGAATGTACTTGGTCATGAAAGGTCTTCCTTTTGCATTTTTGAATGTCACTGTCTCTGGAGTCTATTTAGTCACCTACACCCATTTTACAGTACAACACACAACTGCAAAATATGCAAGAGCATGGAGTGTATGTTAATGAGTCATAGTATTGATCTCACCAGCAATATTTTAGTGCTGTTCCTCTTGAAAAATGAACAAAAGATCTGGGCTCAGAAATCCTTAATATATGTTGTGTATGGTAATAGATAGTCCATATTCAGTAATGCACTTTATTATTCTACATAGAAGCTAAAATATATGCTGTTTTACCACAGTGCACATAAGTAAAAGATCTATGCTGACTTTTTCAGCCTGTCAGCACATCTGAAAAGTGTTTAACACAATGTTCTTTTCTTGGGAACTCAGCCTTTTTGGTGTGGATTGGCTTGCCCTCTAGTGAGACTTCTTGCTTTCTGCTTCTCAGATGCATGCTCTTCCAGGACCCTCTCCATGTGGTGAAACGTTCTGATTCATCATTCTTCCACCTCAGCTCCAACTACAATTCTGTAGCTCAATTTAGTACAATTTTAGCTCAATGTATGTACCAAATAAGTTGAAGGTTCCAAAACCTTTTCATTAGGCAATACCAATGAACGGTTCCGTTTTGTGGCTCATTGCATTCTCATGGTCTGTAGTTCCATTCTTCAGAAGGACCACTGAAGAGACTGGAAAGAGGTCATACCTCCTATATCCCCAGGCCGCTGGTTCAGATCATGTTTTCCTGTCCAATCTGTCAGTATTTCTAGATTTATAGTTACTGTGTCTATCTCAAAGTGTGCTTAGCCTGGAGATCTTTATTCTCTCACTGAGATTGGCAATGATTATTCAGAACTTTACCTTAGCCTAAAAATATATGTTCTACTTAGGGTTCTCTTGAAATCCTTTGAATAACAGCAGTCTGGTTTGTGCAGAGAACAACTGAGAGCACACTGTTATGATGAATTGTTTTTAATTTTTTTTTTTTTTTTGCAATAGAGTTGTAAATCTCTTGCAGCACAAAAAAGAAAGATAGGGTAGAAAAAGAGAAAGAAAGGGAAGTTTGAAATTCAGCAGCTGTATGCAAAACTTTGTACTGACTTTCATGTAGCCTAGGGCCTGCCCTTTTCTTCTTATGTATGATCATGTTCACTTAAACTATCTCAGAAGTTTATTTTGGTTTTGGGGGTTAAATTCTCTAGGATTAGGAGCAGAGCTTTCTGAGTCCAGGGCCCCCACCTTTGGAATTAGTTTTCCTTGGTTCTCTGCCAATGTCCAGCTCCAGTAATCTTCAGAGCATGTGGACAAATATTTGTATTTGGGTAAGTTTTTCTGTGTTTTTAGGTGATTTGGTTTTGCTTCATATTTTGCTTTACAGTCCTCGAGAGGGTAGATTGGGAATTGTTATTTTCTAACAGGATAATTTACTATTACCCACCACGGGAAGTTTTCTATGTAATTTATCAGTTATTTTTATAAATGTGCACTGCAGTGCCTGAATGAACAATATATTTATTTTCACTTTATTTTGCCATTTTCCAATCTGTGTTTGGAGTACTTTGACTGAAAAGCTCTAGAGGACAAAGTGTGTCCCTTGCATGTCTTCTCTGTGGAGGGAAGGGGTGACTGTGCAGGTGGACAGACAGTTGGATGGCTTATCAGATGCGTGGGCTCACTGCTTCATTCTGGGCAATTCTGCCACCAAATCCACCTTGGCAGATATTTCACAGCCATTGTGGCTGTGCAACCCTGCCCTCCAAAGTGCCTGTCTGCAGTTACTACTGCTGTTAGCTTATGAGACCAAAACTGCAAGAGTGTCCAGAAGGTTTAAGGCTTTCTACCCCAAAATGTACTCTTTCAGTAAAGTCTACTGCAATGATTACAAATGGATGATTGTAAGTACTCTAAAGTATTTGATTATAAAAGTTAATACATATGGCTTGATTGTCTAATTACTTACCTCAATCTTAAACATTTATGCTGGAAATTTCAATTGAAAGGCTCCTCATTTGCACCAATCTGAGAAAACAGCAGGGACTGCAAATACTTGATATGCTTTGAGAATAATACAAAAGGATCTTTAGACATGTGTATTAAAAAAACCAACAAAACAGCTTGGGTGTGACAAAGATTTTTTTTTTTCTCTATTGCAATATTATCTCTTGCCCTTTGTCTGAATATATTGTAGCAATAAGAACTGTTCAGGTTCCCACAGTAATGATACTATTGGGGATAACACAACCCAAGGCCAGGAATAAAAGAGTGTCATAAAGTACCTGATAGTCACCCGCTTCCTAAAATATCCTGGGACAGGTTCTCTCTTGGTGTAAAACAGACCAGCTCCTGAGGATGTAGCCCAGTATCTGCAGAGCGGGTAGTTGCTTTCGGAGAGGACAGCACATGCATCAGCTGGATGATGTATAGATGAGATCTTTGCACCGCAGGCTCTTAGGAGATGTTTCCAGTTAACTTCCAGAGCAGCTGCTCCTCAGGACAATGTGGTGATATATTTAGAAGTGCAGACTGGTCACCTGATGGTGTCCTGATTTAAGAACGACCAGGTCTGTGCTCACCATTCATCTCTTTGAAACGAAAAGGGGAATAGCTGAAGAGCTGGCTTGGCTCTGGCACCACTACGGAAATTCTTGTTTTGGTATAAAACACTCTTAATGAGATTGCATTTTTCTCTATCATGTCTAACTTCAGTCTGAGAAGGAAGATAACACAAAGAATAAAACAGTCGAGAGTGCACTGCGGTCACAACTGATTTAGAAGCTTACACGCGATTTTTTTTTCTTTTCTCTTCTTCTATCTGTGTTGATAAAATCGGAGAGCCGGTGGCTAGCACTGATTTAGATTTCCAGCCTGGATTTGTTCTTGTTTTTCTCCTTACTTCAGTTCTCCTTGTGCAGTGCTGCGTGGCGCTGGCAGCCTGAGAGAGAGGGAGCTCCAGTCACACGCATAGACTCAGACCGCTGAGAGGAGATTAACATCAAGGAGCCCACATTTGCAATAGCGGGTGGTGCTGGGGGGAGAGGCGAGGGGAAAATAAAATAAAAGCAACAATCGGGTAAATGCTCGTCTCTTCTCGCCACCAGTACCTTGCACAGGTCTGAAATCGCTTGTTTTGCTTTGCTGTATTGCGCTTGCTTGGGCTGTGGAGAGGGGAGGGGGAGGGGAGGAAGGGGGAGGTTTAACTTTTACTTGACATTACCGGGTTATTGTCACTTCCCCCGTGTTAAACCCCGGTGGTTTCCCCTCGCCCCCACCCCCTCCCCGGGCTCGGCTCCCTCCAGTTAACTTTGTTCAAAGGGCTGCAGCCGGGAGGGCTTGTCCGGGCCTGGGACACAGATAGCGTAAAGTAAATAACCACCACAATTAGGCTGGGGCCGCGAGTTGATCTTCGTGGCGAGAGATCTGCTTAGTTAGCGTTTGCTGTTTCGGGGCGATTGAAGGCCGCCGTGCCAAGGACACACACACACACACACACACACACACACTCTTACACACGCACGCTGGATACAAAAGTCTGGAGGATCTAAGGGAGAATTGCAGCCGCCGGATCGGTGCAGCAGCCGCGGCCAGAGCCATGCGTGTCACGGCCTCCTGAGGGGGGAAAAGGAAGGAAGGGAGGAAGGAGGAAAAAAAAAAGAGAGAAAGAAAGAAGGAAAAAAGAAAAGAGGGAGAGAGGAAAACAGAAGAAAGACGCGGGGTGGTGGAAAGTATTTGCCTGCTTTTGTCTCGCAATACAGTGAACTGGAAGATGGAGATGGATGTTAAGGGAGTTTCTCCGTGCCCGGAGCCCATCCCCCCGGCGGCGGGGTCTGGCGGCTGCCCGCACCAGCGCCCGCACCACCGCGATGGGCAGCCCGCGGAGCCGGCCCCCGCCGCCGACAGCGGCCACCCGGAGAGGAGGCACGGCAGTGAGAAAGAGGACAAAAAGGTAGGTCCGCTCCGCCGCCGGCCGGCCGGCGCCGCGCCCGCCGGAGGGGCCGGCTGCCCGGGGCCGCGCTCGGCGGGGCGGGCGGGGCCGCTCCCGCTTCCCGCTCCCGCTCCCCGCCGGCCCCGGGCGCGGGCAGCCCCGCGCCGCCCTTTGTCAGCGCGGCGGCGGGAGGCGGGGGGCCGGCGGCGGAGGTTGTCTGAGGACACGGGGGCGGCGGGGCGGGGAGCGCGGGGCCGCCGCCGCCGGGCCCGGGGCGCCGGGCATTGTTCCGCCCGCCCGGCGGGAGCGGCCCAGGTGCCGCCGCCAAAGTTTAACCTCACTTCGAGGGGCCGCGGCCGGCGGGGCCGCCGCTCCCCTTCCCTTCCCTCCCCGCTCCTCGCCTCGACTTCCAGGCGGCGGCGAGGGGCGAGTCACTTGGGGGAAGGAGCCCGGGCGCTGTGTCCCTCCAGCCCTGCTGTGTCATTGCGGACCGGGGGACGGCTGCTCGCTGCCGAGTGAGAACATGCGGGTGACGGAGTTGAGCGAGAAATGGGTCAGATCGCACCCTTTGGTGCGGATGTGTCTGCTGCCGGGAGAATCAGAAAGTAGGGAGGATGGGATGGAAAAAGGTTGCCATTAAGATAATGTCAGCGGAGTGCATTGATCAGTGCTTTTGTCTGTGGGCACTGTCTTCATTTCCATTCATTTTTCTCTACGTGGGTTTGCTAAACTGAAGCCGATGAATTCTTCTGTATCTGTAGGTCTGTGACAGGCAGAGACTGATAAATGTGTAAGTTCCATCGTAATTCGGTGATGGTTGCAAGGTGTGATCCGTGTGTGCTAGACTGTAAAACACATCCGTTTCTATTTTATTGAAATCCGAGTAATTCTCTGAATGCACAGATACCCCTAAACAGATTATAATCCTAGAGTAATGTAAAAAAGAAATGTTGGCATGTACTGGATTTGAGCCGTGTTTCTTCAACTAGTTTTACTATAGTTTGGTTTTGTTACAAATGTGTAAGAGAACAGTAACACAATGAAGGAATGTAAGCGAGCAATGCAATAAATCAATGCATCAACTATGTCACACAGCATATTTGCATGACTAGAGCTCCAGTTGTCATGAGAAAGACAAAGTATTTTTTAAAAATCGTATTTTTAAATGTAGACTCCGAGTTTTCAGCAATTTTTGCCTCCTACACTTTTAGGTTTGCTACTGTTTGGTAAAATCTGTGCTATTGTTTTAATTAAAAGAGGGTATCGACACTGGATCATTTAAACAGGGCCTGTACAGTTTAAGAGGGTGGATGCAAGGGCTTTATTTTTAAAATGGTAACTGGTGGTTTACATATTGTGATAGATGAACACAGAATTTCATCTCCTTTGAGTTTATGAATATTTAATTCTGTCGTGACTACATGTTACTGTACCTAGCTGAATGATTTGTGTGCGTGTGTGATTGTTTCTAGGATCCCTTCCCTTGCACTGTGCTACTTACTAAACTTAAAATTATTTCATTTCAAAATAATTAAAATGTAGAGCCAAGACTGCCTTTGACATGACTTCGTTTTGCCACTGCCTCAAGAATTTTAAAACCCTGCCATCAGCAGAAATCCATGCTTAATAATTACTTTCTGATGTGCCACACAGTCTGTCTAATGTTTTACCAATCATGGACATGGGGAAGGGAAAGCAGGTGTGACTCAAGGTGAATGGACACCAAAGAAGGCCTGATTCTCTGTGGTGTGGCTAATTAATGTGTTTAGATGACTCAGGATTGCACTATTTTATTCTGTATCTGCCAGCATATTCTGGACATGGAAGCAAAAGTACTACCTTTTTGTTGTTGTTGTTGTTTCTTCTTTTTTTGTTCTATCGATACGCATGCTAAATTACTGTAATATAATTCCTCTTTTTTAATTCCACGATTAGCTTTTCCAAGTTTGCCATTGCCAAGGTTGTTGCAATGACTAGCTTGTATTTTTGGGATGTGCTGTGATATTTCAAACCTCCCTAAATGTATGTATCTTTTCTGGATGCTGTCCCAGGACAACCAGTACTTCTTATTAGTGCAGAACTATTTCAGATATCTGGTAAAGTACTGGCAAAAGAAATATGATGAGAAGGGGAAAACCCATTACAGCGATAGTAAAATCCAACACTATTGTGAAAAAAACCCAAGTCAGCTACAAAACTAAACTCAAGCATTTCTGGAAACATCATCTAAGAACTTTCTAAATTGATTGAAATAACTGTACCATTGTTCTTTTGGCCCTTATGCAAACTTCCTAGGCACACTGATACATCCTAGAAGTGTAAGCACTCTATGTGGAAATTGTAAAGGACATTAGAAACTGGATTCCTGACAATGTATAATTATGACTAACTAAATATTGAGATCTTGCAATGTCTCATGATTTCACTGACAGATTTGCTTTTTGGGGTCATGTTTCAATTATTAAAAAATCTTATATTTAATCTTTGAGCTTCATTTCTGGTGGACATAAAAAGAGTTTTACTTCCATCTAAATGGAGCTAGGTCAAATTTATGTGCTAATAAAAGTATATTTTTGTCACTGCCTCCAAAAGGAACATTGCTGAATTAACCAAAGCAAGTATTTGTCTATGGAATTTCTGTAGAAGAGGCTACCATAGTCTCACTTACCTGGATATTGAAGGTTTTTTGCCTGCTATATATTAAGGGTTTTTTTATTATTATTATTTGCTGTTGAGCTTCAATAAAATTTTGAAATGTGTATAACTTGAAATATATCCCATTGTCTTCAGCTGGGATGTTGACATGCTTAAGTGCTCTTTTGGAGGAAGACCTAGTTTACTTCTCATATATCTTTCTGTTGAAACCATCTCTGACTGATGTATGAAAATAGAAATTATGAAGATTGACTTTATAATTTATTAAGTATACAGTACTTGGTGCTTTAAAGCCTTGTTGCTATTTCGGTGGGAGAAAATGAAGCACAAATAGTAGAGTGCAAGATTTAAAAAGCTAATAGGCTGACTCTATATGGATACAATTTTTTTTCTCTTAAAGCAAAACACATCAGAAAATATTTTTCAACACTCCTACAATGTTTTCTGTTATTTTAGTTGAAAGCATATAGGTCTAATCCTATATACAGAAGCATGTTGACATTCTCCAGCATGGCAAAGTGAGTGACTGGGGGAGAGAACAACCTGCAATCCTGGCTGTTCATTCCTGGCTGGAGGTGCAGCTGATGCCTGTGACAGGTTGTGTGGGTGGATTGTCACACCATCTTGCACTCCATGACTCGGTGCCAAGGGATCCAGGCCCCTAAATTGTACCAGGGATTCTTTACAGCTTATCTTGGAATGGTTGCCTCTTTACAAGGATCAGTGTACAGAGCACTTAGGGAGTAGAAGGCAGCTTTGCAATTCCTTTGCACACTGGTGACTATGGGTGAGGTTTATCACAGCTCACAGCTCAGGATGGGTAGAGTTTTCCCAGAGATGGTACCCTGAGCCCTGTGTTAGGACTTTCAAACCCTCAGGTACAGCCAGTCTATTACAGTGCTGCCATTTCCCAAAGCCCCGAAGTTTTCCAAAAGTTCTGACCTATGGATTTAGTAATGTCATGTTTCATACTGAGGGAGACTTCTGCATTTCTGTGGTATGCACAAATCATTTTAGCACAATTTATCTACAAGCACACACAGAACTTTCACTTTATACCTACATTCCACTTAAAACCATCTGTGAAACAGCTCCAAAGTGAAGAACTTTCTGTGTATTTACATGGAAAAGAGCACACTGAGGTTATAGCAAAACCAAGCTTATGTGGGTTATATGGTTTTTTATGTGGGTACGTTGTATTCTGGTTCACAACCAATTTGCCAGTGTCTGATGCAAGAGTTCTGAGGTGTTTTGTGGAGTTTTTTGCATGTTATTTCCCAGGATGCTCACCTGTGGTATTGCTGTGTGATAATGGCACCCAAGTGTGAGCTTCTAGAGGGGAAAAGCTGAATGCTTTGGGGAAAGGCACTTAGTATTAACTTGGGGATTCTATTCTGCTGTACACACGATCTGATCATCAGTCTCTGAAAACCTTCTGCTAGAGTATTTATAAGAATAGTGCTATCAACTATACAGTGCTTGTTCACTCACCCGACACAAGCAGTAGGTCAGGAACAGTGGAAGACTTCAGGGGGATTATTTTTTAATAGTTTCTGTTATGTATTTTGTTTTGTTTGATTTGGAAAGCCAAATATTACTGTATGCTTACATTTAGAGAGAGAAGGCTCAAGAAATGCAGCTTATGCTTGAAGCAGATGGTGGGGATTCTTTCAGGAGGTAGATCACTCCAGTCTCAGATCAGATGTGCTTATCTTACCTTAGGCAGCTCCATTGTGAATGGAAGAGGAGTTGTCAACCACTCTCTTGTTTCCTGGAGATTTGACTGAGTTTTCTTTTGCCAGATAATCGGGACCCATCCCATTGGACAATCAGCAGTTAAGAACCAAAAGCTGAAACTGCAATCCGTAATGGATATGAGGAACCGGTAATGGGGTGTGTGGGATGAAGAAAGCAGAAATAGACAACACTACTGGTTGCTGATGGTATCAGCTTCTCCTGATAATAGTGTAAAATGCACCTTGGATTAGCTGGAGTTTCCAAATACTGAAGGCTTTGTGCCAAGTGTATCATGGGCTGTGGTTCTGCCGAGATGTAACGCAGGCATGAATAGTTAAGGTCAGGCCATTGTCTGCATAGATGGACAAATTCTTCACCACACAGACATGGCAGAAAATTATTCTTGTGACTGTTGCTGTTCTGAGAGTTTTATGTCAGACAGAAATTCACGTGTATGCTTAAAGTGACTACAGAGCTGGAGAATAATGTCTTTGTCTAAATCATTGCTAAGAACATTTCAGAAATCATTCCCCAACCCAGCAACATCAACTCTGTCTTTTTCAGATCCACTCTTAAACACCTGTACTTCATTCTTAAGCTGTTCCTATCTGTGCTGTGGGCCAACGTGATATTGGTATTGATCTGCATATTTCAGTTTCTTCCTGATGTCAGCAAAAAGTCAGCATCCTGTTCTTCCAGAGCCTGGTGGCTAACTGGGTGGTGAGCCCGACCCAAAGCCACAGACCCAGGATATTCTGGGTCCCTCATATTCAGATATTTATCCTGCACATTCCCAGATCACAGCTCTGGGGCAGGCTAACTCACGACAATATGGGGAGACTCCAGGACACGTGTTCCTGGAATGGCTGCCCAAAGCCAGAGTGCCTGGCAGGTGCCTCTGGAAGGGAGGTTTCAGTCCTTTTATTGCTGACGTGGGCAGCAAAGCTATTAATCTTGTCATTAACCTGTTTTGATGAGCAAGACCCAAGAGCCATCTGCTTTGAGGAGACTAAGTAAAAAATTCAGATAAAAAGAAAATCAAAAAGAGGAAATTCACTATGAACTGAAAGCCTTGCTTTGCAGGCAGGTCTCCTTCTGCATTTTGATGCATTTCATGTACTCTGCCTCACTCTTCTCTTGCTTTCTAGTGAGAGAAGGAATCCTTAGATGAACCTAGGATTGTGCCTCTGTTACAAAATTAAGCAGATGCAAAGAGGAGAGAAAGAGAGGAACTGTTAGTATCTATAGGCAAGAATAACAAACTCATGTTCTATTAGATGTCAGAGAATCCAAAAAGAGACAAGATATTGGGAACCAGACCTCATCATTTTCATATCTCCAAAATTACTTTTTGTCTTGCATTCTGGGAATTCATTTTACTTCAGGACCAGCAGGTCAAGGGAGGTGACCCTCCCCCTCTGCTCCACTCTTGTGCCCCTCACCTGGAGCACTGCATCCAGCCCTGGTACCCCAGCATAGGGGGAGGATATGGAGCTGCTGGAGTGGGTCCAGAGGAGGCCACAAAGATGATCAGAGGGCTGGAGCACCTCTCCAGTGGAGACAGGCTGAGGGAGCTGGGGCTGTTCAGCCTGGAGAAGAGAAAGCTCTGGAGACCCTGCAGCAGCCTCCCAGTATGTAAAGGGGGCCTACAGGAGAACTTATTACACGGGCATGGAATGGTAGGACAAGGGGAAAGGCTTTACACTGGAACAGATAATTCTTAATTAGGCATTAGGAATAAATTCTTTACTGTGTGAATGGTGAGGCACCTGGGAGAGGTTGCCCAGAGAAGTTGTGGATGCCCTATGCCTGGTTGGATGGAGTTTTAAGCAACCCAGTGGAAAGTGTCCCTACCCATTGCAAGGTGTTTGGAACTAGGTGGTTTTTAAGGTCACTTCCAACACAAACTACTTTAAGATTCTATGATGCTGGGATATGGGGAAAAAAATCTTACCTTAAGTGAATGTCAACAGTAGGACAACATTATTCTTATACTAAGTAGAAAACACAGCACTGTACCAGCTACTGAGAAGAAAATTAACTGTATCCCAGAATGTGGAATGTGAAGAATGTGGGTTTTCTGTTAAAGCATAAAGTTGAGAGTGAGGAATTGACTGCTGCGATTTGCCTGTGTCTGTTAAAACAACACACGTGATAGTGCATGTGAATGCTTCTTCAAAATTTTACTCAGTACTGAGATTTCTGAAAGAATATGCTATTTAAAATAGTTATCCTCTCAAATAAATTGTGTGAGAAATGTTTTGGGGAAATTTACCAGTCTTACAGCTGTTTAAATTTTTCATCCAAGTGATCAATAAGTGGATGAAGCTTGAAAAGATGATCACACTCTGACTGGTACCTGGGGTAAACATAGAGCTATTCATTGTAATAGAGAGATTTCATGAAAAGTAAATACTGCTTAGAGTTAATACAAAGTGAAATTAGGTGCATATGTAGTTGATTAGGTAACAAACCCAGGGCCATAAACAATGAACATCATGGGTGGGAGCTGAACAATGCTCTTGAATCATCGGCAACACAACCACAAGTTTTGTACGCAGAAGACACAGAACCGACTCTCTGGCTAAAGGCAATTTTGTCTTGGCTGCAGGAGGATTGTGAGGATTCCTACTTGGAGGAAGACACAGCACTGAAAAGGGCTTTGTTATTTCCTCTCAAGCAGTTGGGACATTGCCTTGACTCGGATGTAGTGGTATGTGTTCATGCCTATGTGCCGAGACTGGAAAGCAGTCCTATTCAGGACTGCGTATGACAGCTCAGAGCTTGGCCAGTGCATGGCATATCCTTCCCACTTAAGTAGAGCTTGTTCTCAAAAGCCCAGTATTCACAGGAGCTCCTGGCCAAGAGCTGAGTGCCAGCTTGTAACAAATCTGAGGCTTCAAACAATGGATAATCAATGAAGCTAGAGACGAACAATACCCATGTTTTTGCATGCTATTCCCAGTGTTTTCCTAGATGCTCGCAGTGTTTTTAGACTATCTCTATCTGTGGTAAAAACTTACTGTGTTGTGTCGAATCCTTACGGCACAGCAGTTTTTACTAGACTGAGGTTTCAGTTTACTTAATTGCCCAAGCTAAGAGAGATGTATAGTTACTGATGTGTGAAGTGGTTCAGTTTTTGTTTGGTTCCAGTTTTTTGTTGTTCTCTGCCTGGCTGTAGCCATGCTGCTCATATAGTGACTGGGATTATTTCCTAGCACCTTGCACTAGGTGGATTTTTGTACTGACTAGCTGCCAGTGGTAATTGTCTGGCAAGAGTATAAAAAGTTGCAGAGTCTCGGTAGAGTTACTGTTTTCTAACATCTTGTCTCTGAAAATACCTGAACAGTAAAGAAAGTGGGACTACAGCTGCAAATGGGAAAAGTAACAACAGGACCACTGATCATAATTTCCATAAAAATAGGGATCAGATCAGGTTTTAGTGCGATGTTTAAATGTGTAGAAGAATGAAAAAAAACCTGATCTGACAGGCAATGCAGATGTTGGTATTCTACAGTAGTTTCTTTCCTTCCTTACTGTCATTCTTTCTGTGCGGCTCTGAAATTATCCTCCACCTATAACAAAAAATTCTGGTTTATTTCAATTCCCCACACTGCATTCTGAGATATAGGGGCAATATTAATTGTTTCAGGAACTCTAGTAACCAGTGCATCTTAACTGGGATAAAACAAGACAGCATTTGGCTCATAGTATGGACAAGGACAGTTGTGTATAAAATTTGTTGGACAGCCATGATTTACTAGAAAAAGAGCAATTCTTCCATGCCTAATGGCTTCTGCCATGTGTTTAAATGCAGGTGTCATTTTCATTATATATTATATGAAGACCAATCTCGGTACAGAAGCAGAATAGGAATAGTTTCCTTGGCTGAAAAGCAAGCGTTGGGTGAACAAAAATTACAAGCTCAAGACACAGAGCTTGGTTAATACACTTAGGGTTTCTGGACTTAGGAGCTCATTCTGTTGAACACCTTGTTCTATGGTTACAGAGTTTATTGTCTCCAAAAAGCTATTTGACACAACTTATTCAAAGTGATAATGTGATCAGCAAGTGCAGGGAAAATAAAAAGGTAATATACCCTCCTTTAGTTCTAGACCCATCTGCAAAGGATTCTGATAATTGATTGGAGAATGAAATTAAAATACTGTGGAACCCATGCCTATTCCATCAGCACAGAGTCTGTGTTAATTGATTTCAACAAGTGCCTCAAGCACCACTGACATCCCTTATTTGCTATTACCTAGTGATGGTTTTCTCACTGAGGTTATTACCTAGTCTGTACTGATTTTTAGGAGGCCATAGCAGAAAATCTGGTTTTGGATCCAAACAAACATCCTCAAGGTCTTTGTGGAAAGGGCATTAAAGGGCTACCATCTACTAAAGATAAATTTTATTGCTCTTATATTTAGTAACAATTTTATATTCAACATAGTATAAATAAATAGGCATTGTGCTTTTCTGTGGATTCAAAAAGAGTACTTAATTGCCTTGAGGTAGTTACTGTGTCACCCAGACATGACACAGGAAGGGTGATTAGAAGTCGTCAGAGATGGGCAGGTGAGCATGATGTGTGGGGGTAGGCTGTAGATAACTTCTGCTCTTCACATGAATTAAGAGAGGGAGTGATGTGGAGGGGCAGAGAGGGAGTAGCTGGAAAGCTGATTGAAATTAGCAACTTTTGAGTAGGGCTAGAAGAGAGATGTTTGTAAGGTTTGTGTTTTGAGGCAAAAAGGCTTTATGAAGTGTGCACTGGGTCCATGTGGAGCTGAGGAAGCACACAGCAGAATTCCACAGCATTCGCAGAACACCTACTGAGGCTTCACAGACGTTATGCAGTGTGCCAGTTAGCCTTGTTAACTTTATTGAGTGTGCTTCCAGGACATGCAGACTTTCAAAGTATCTGAAAACCACTTTTAATAATTAATTGGCTTACTCTCTCCCACCCATTGTTTCATATCTAATAAAAGGCAACAGCAAGTCATTGCCAAAGGAAACAGATAAAAAAATATTTAGGTTAGTTTGGTTTGAGATATGACAGGCTAAAGAGGATCTCCCCAAAGATCTCGGAACTTAAATAATCCCCATTTTTTGTCCTGTCTTATTTTTCCCATGACTATCATAGGATGTGCTCTTAAACTAAATTTTCCCTGATCTAGTAAGTGGTTTTGGGAAGATCAGTACATTTTTAGAGTCCTTCTATATGAACTAATTTATAACTGGAAGCATGTTTCAACTTTACTGTGTCAGGAACATTCTGAAATTTCCAAGTGATAAAATGACTTTTTTCTCAAGCAGAGCAGCCATCATCCACATTATCCTCTACATCCCTGCATACATGATGTGGCACAGGAAATGACACATCATTATCAGATGGCTGTAAAGATGGATGCAGGGAAATGGCAAGGTTGCTGGCATGGCCTCAAAGACAGACATCCACAGATATTCTGTAGTCACTTCAGCGCATGGAATTAAAGAGTGCCTGTTGTGTGCTTGGGGAAATTTTTTGCTTAAAAAGAGAATATTTAAGTTTGGAGGAGGTCTTGAATGTGCTTCCAAAGGGAAAAGAGAGGAGCACCAAGCTTAGAGGGAAGGAAAGGCATGCAAGATTTTTAAGAGACCAAGAGGAACAAGGCAGCAACAAAGAGTCAGACTTCATCTGCCTCCCACAGCAGGGAGGTGGCTAATGCGGTGCCACTTGCTGTTGTGGTCTTACGCAAAGCAGAGCCTTATTAGACCTTAAAATGGCATTCAAAGGTGCCACTTCTTGAACTTGTCAAGAGGACACACCCTGTGCAGAAGATAAATAATTGATGGATCAATTCAGAGAGAGGCCATCTGGAGGTTAGAGCATCAAAAGTGATCAAGGTCAATGTGTCTTAGGGAATCTTTACAAGAAGGGTTACACCACAGGACTGTCATGAGATAATCAGCCAGATCAACATCAAAATTGGGATCATTGTGTGCTGGGAAGTGCTGCTCAGGGCAGGAAAAAGGCTCTGAGCTCTCCAGTCTGTTCTCTGCTCTGCATGTTCTGCCTGTTGGTAAGATTCAACAACTTTCTGTCTTTGGGCAGTGTTTCACAGTCATATGCTTTTGCATGCTGCTGCACACAAAACACTGAGGTCTTCCTAACTCATCAAGTGATGCAGTCACACTTGTCCTTAACTGCTGTTTTAGAGTCAGAGTTAACTTCTCACAGCAGGTTATCTGTTTGGTCACACTATCCTACTGACTGTGGCATTATTCCTGGTAGCCAGAACTATCCATACTGCCCATGTTTGCAGATTCAAGCAAAGCCCATGGAGAGGTGTCATTCTGCAATGTCAGTCTGTATTTCACAAATTACTGTGCATGTTACCTATGATCATATTGTGACACCTCTTGGTCGTACATCCACATCTGATGGTAGTAACTGGAAGAGATGAGAGACAGGAAAGTCAGAAAACCATAGATAACAAGTGCTTATGTATTATGTACTGTGTGATGTTAAGAACTAGGAGCAGGAAGACACAGTGACACAACAGTTAACAGGGGCCTAAAGCATTAGTCTTTTATTTGCTGATAGAGATGACTTGTCTCTCACCTACACAAAGGAAAATTATAGATGAATCTGTCATAGGTAGAACTTTTGCCATTTTTAAGACGCAGGTCAGAGCAGTTACACCTGTTGACACAGAGTTCTGTGGTATCAGTAGTCTCAGCATGCAGTGTGGTCCTTGTTTTGTCATACACCTGTGGCAGAGACTGTTACAGCTACCCAGAACACTGTGAGAAGTACAGAGGTTCAGCAGCCAGGGTCAGGGCCTCTGAAAGGTGGTGTGGAGATCACTGCAGAGAATTTAAAAGGTGAGCTGCCAAATGAAAAGCACAGAAGCGCACTGTGCACCAAGCTACTCTGTGCCCAAACAGAACTGTATGTGTTCTGCAGAGTAAAGGCAGAAAATGTTGGGTTCTTCTTCCAGCCACACTTTTTATGTTATCGTGGTCCATAAAATAATGGGGGAGAAGCATACGTACAACAGTGAGGCAAAAATAATGAAACTCATGTTTAAAAGCCAAGCCAATGTAAAATGCATAAATGCAACAATGGGATCTAGTGAAAAATTTTAAAGGCTAAGTTACAGAAAAGAAGAATGAGTCAGTTCATCCTTTTCCCTCAGTAAGCAAGTGTGAGGGAATGGGACCTGCCTGTATGGCAGGCCACTGCTTGATCTGTAGGATCTGGAGGCACATTCACCATAGGTAAAGTACTATTCCAATACTCCATTTGTGCAGCTGGTACTGGATGCCAGTGCAATACTGGCCACAGAGAGGGTCAAAGTCTTACATCTCAAGTCTGTTACTACCCTTTCTTCTGACCTCCTTCCAAACCAGTGCCAGGGTGTGCTGGCAGTGCTCCTGCGGGTTCGGCAGCAGAAAACAGAGACCACACCCTTGCCATGAGTATCACTGTACCTCTCTGACAGCATTTTAGCATCAGCTCAGATGTGTAAGGATCAAAAGGACTGGTAAATTATTAAATTTTAAAAACACAGGGTTTGGAAATGTGCTTCTAATATTCTAACAATATCTTTAAAGCTGAGATCTAATGTTTTGCTTCATAGTAGGCTAAGGACAAATTTTGTGTCCTACTAGTAAAGGAATTTCACCATGTTTTTCACAGGCATGTTATATTTTACTGACTTAAAATGATTCATGACCAAGTAAAACTTGTTACAAGCAGAAACTATGCAGCAGGACATGGAGAAGTACAGATTGTTAAGAAATAATCCAGAGGAAGGTGTATTAGTGGGTTCAGATGGGGTCAGATGTGCATTGTCACTGCTCTAACAGCTTTCATTACAGAATTCTTACCTTTACACATTTAGGAGAATGACATTCTTTAGTATCAATGGGAAATTGAAACTTGCTTCTATTCTTCAGAGCTGTAAGACAATTGTTTTGAGCAGTATAATTTTGGGAATAATTTCCACATTTGACAAAAAAGTTGAAGAAAAAGGAAAGAACATGGACAGGTCTTGTTTTCAAATAAATCTGAAGGTTTAAAGGTTACTAAGATAACAATTTTATTGAACATGCATAGTCCAAATCTTACTCTGTTCCACACAAAACCCTCTAGAAAGTCCCTTGATGAGATTTTGTTTGGGATTAGGAATTATCTTTCCTTGGAGCAGGAGAATGCTGTAAATCTTCCATGTAGTTCCTGTATGATTATGTGCTGGAAAATGCTTTGTATCTTTTTCAAATGAAATGGCATCTACAGAGAGTTTTCGGATGTACTCAGACTCCAAAAGTTGATATGAATTATTTGACAATTGTCTCAAGTGAATGCAGCTATAAATAAAACTGCAGTTTTACATACTTGCATGATCAGATCTTGGAATTCTGAGGTTTTAAGTGAGAAGCACCATTTCTTTTATGTAATTAAACAGTGTTGCTACAACAAAACTTGTACACTTACATGTTCATGTAGCAGTAAGTATTACATTTCAACAGTATAATATTTCAGACCTTACTGTATCAAAAACAATCTTAGAGCTCAGGAACACCAGTGTGCTGGGGATGTGATACCTAATCTGAATCTATTTTTGGTAATAGATAGTTGATGTAAAGTGTTAGTGTCATAACTGAACAGTAGTTTGAAGCACCTTAAAAAAGAAATACATTTTGAAGTGAAAATTATTGGCTAACTTGCATTTTCCAAGGTTGACATATTTAAAGAGGTATTTCATTATAATACAATATTTCAAATTCTAAGTAGCCCTTTTCAGAAGGGATGCGTAACAATGTTAAATGTTGCAGTTGATAGCTTAGCTTTAGCCTGCACAGCAGATTATAAGAGCGGAATTCTTTGTCCTCTTGTTCTTGCTGGAGTGCCAGTTTGTGAAGTAACACATCTGTAATAGAGTCAGGTTGCTTTTTTATCAGCAGCTGATGGTGACACTCCTAGGAAAGGGCCAAATTCATACCTACAAATAAATTTGTCAACAAAATATGAGCATGTGATACAACAGTTCAGTCGCATTTCACTTTCATTTTTTCTCTTTTGTGCTAGGGAGGAACTTTCAAGTGTCAGCTCTTTCAGCTGAGTGTCAGCCTTTTAATAATTTGCTGCAGCATCTCAGCCCCCTTAGAATTACCATATGTTAGCTGTTTACTGAAAGCATGCGCACTGAGCTGCTCCCCTTTGCCCTACCTGTGTTGCTCCTGGTGACAGGCAGGTGATTATTTTAGCTGACAATTCAGGCACCATCAGGAATGCCCCAGGTGCATTTGCTGTGGCTGTGCAGAGTCTGGGAAGGTCAGTCAGTCACAGAGCCAGGCAGCGGGAAGAATGAGGCTGGGTGGTGGATGTGCTTGGCAGGCTGGCTAGTGAGCAGGAAGACTTACAGGCCTAATCCCTTCCTTCCGTGTCTGAATATTTAGGCAACCAGGAGACAATTACACTGTAGGTTTGTGATCTCCGTGGGAATTTACTTCTGAGAAGTCCTGGCTACGGAAGCAGGAGAATCTGTTTATCCTAATGTCTGCCTGAGTTTTTGACTAATGTTACCGCTATAGGATATTATCACCTAGCAGATATTTGAAATACTGTAATAACCCTAATTTTCCCTGTCCTCACTGTCCAAAAGAAGAATGACAAAGGGCTTTACTCATGGCAAACCTTGTGTTAATAATGGTAACATGCCAGTGTGTATCTAGTTTTGGACTGTATCCTGTGGCTGGTTCCTGACTGTGAACCGGAGCTTTTGCTGGCATTTTCCTGTGTCTGACATTCAATTTGGACCTGTACTGTAGAGGGAAACAGTAGTAAGCTAGTAATGGAGTGCCAGATAGTAAGAGGATGACAAGTCTTTTCCAGTCTTGTGTGAATGCTATTGAATGAGCAGTCAGTGTGCTAGGGGCCAGTGAGCCAACAAATATGTTCAGCGTTCCCAGAAAATAGTCTTCAGAATAGTAGGAGGTGTGATTATGAAGGGGAAACATTTGAAAGCTATAGATAGTGGAGTTAGGCAGGAGAAGTGAGCTGGCAGGAAGGCATTTTGAAGCAGAATAAGGCCCTGCATAAGCCTTTCCCACAGCAGCTCTGCCCATCCAGCCTGCACCTGCCGCTAGCGTGGAGCTGAGGGGGGCAGGAGACTGCCAGCACATTTCCCTGTGGGAAAAGAGGAATGAGGGTTATAGGGAAGTGTCAAGGGGGCACACACATGGCATGGACACAAAAGAAGTCTGAGCAAGGGCCAGCTCTGCCAGGACTGCAGCTGTAGCAGTGACCAGGACTGACTGCGTAATTCAGTTGCTTTGGGCAACTCTCTGCATACGGTGAAAAGTGAGTTCTCTAAAGCTGAATTGTCTGATGATATCTCCTTTTATGCTTAGCTGTATTATTTATCAATTTTGGAAATGGTTCAGTAGGGGATAACTAGTGTTCTGAGATCATGATGGGTCTAGTCAGCTTTCCAGAGTACAGCAATTACTGTGTGAATAGAGGTGAATGTGATGGACAAGCCGGGTGGCTGCTCTCTCTAACCTGAGCATGAGTTTTGTCGTGTTTATGTGCACACTTCTTCTCTGTGATTAGCCTCAATAGAAATGCCATCACCAGGGTCCTGCTGGCAGCAGCAACTTAATAGGCAAAATGGAGAGGGTTAGGTGTTCTTCTGTCTTTTTCATTTTTCATTAAATAAGGCAAAATACACAATAAGTGGAGTCTAATTTGCATGGAAATTTGTGTGCATGTATAATAGATCTAATGTTAATGTGGGAAATTACTTTCTTTCAACTCAGTGGCCTGTATGTTTAATTTTTTGAATTATTTGCTTCTTTGTAACTTTCTGTAAGTTTCTGTTGCAAAATAGTGCATCTAAATTCCTTGAGAAGTATTCAAGCACTTGTGGTCCAGTAGATAAGGACATTATTGCCTTCTATTGGGAAGAATTTTTTATTAAAATCCATTGGCAGCTTTTTGATAAATTCCTCTTTTCTTCCTCTGTCAAATGTATTATTACAAGGATAACAATGAATGCTGTCATTAAGAAACACCATGCATTTAATAGCCATAATTTAAAACTTTTATTCCATAGGCAAATGTCTCTGTGTGTCTGTATGTGTAAAAGCCAGTTTTCACTGGATTTTGAATGCAGCTAAATCTTGGAACGAACTAGGAAATATCCTTTGTTTAAACTTAACAATAATTGTATTTGATATTTTCAGAATTAATTTTTATAGCAGTTTTCATTATATTGCTGTTGTGTTCTGGGTACAGTAGGGCAGCTTACTTGCAGCTGAATTAAAATCTGTGGTTTAATAGCACTTTGTCTTGCCTAGGCAATAAACTATCTCCCACAAATGGAGGTGCTATCAAGGTAAAACATGTTAAGTTAATTCTGTAACAAATCCCTGTGTTGCTGATGGAAAATATTTCAGAAGAATAACTCCCTGCAATGTGTGGAGGCTTCATGAATTTCATGATAATGGAGATAACAATCTCTAAGGGGTCTGCTGAAATATACCCTTTCCTGAAGCACCGTCTGAATTCTTCTTAGAAGTATTTGTGGATCAGAAACTGTCTGTGGCCTAACTACACTTTCATTTGCTTTGCTTTAACAAAAGGTGTAATTTTAACTGCTTTAGGAATTTGGTGAAAAATCCTGTGTGGATACACTTAATTCAGTTAAACCTAGCTAATACAAATTTAATATGCATGGCTAATTTATAGATACAAGCTAAGCTAACAGAGTAAATTTTTACCTGTTTACATAAATCAGTTTTTAAACAGACAAGGAAAAACTTTCATATAGTACAAGATTGAGAAGATTGGGACTGTTTACCTTGGAGAGGAAATGAATCAGAAGTGAGACGATAAAAGGTTACAGACAACAAAGGTGTTGGCTTTACAGAGCAAGAAATGCTATTTCTACCATCAGGGAAGAACAAGGAGCATTCAGTGAAGGTTAAAAGTGACAAAGTTAAAAGTAAGTCAGAAGAAATGCTCTGCCATACCAGGAACTCATTGCTAGTAGAAGTTGAAGCCACTGGGTAGCTCTGAGGGCAAGAGTTTAACAGGATAGGCTAAGGGACATGATTTAAGGGTCGATTTGGCAATGCTAACTGTTGGACTTCATGATCTTAGATGTCTTTTCCAATCTAAATAATTCTACGACTTTATCAATTACAATGGCAGGGATTTAAAAAAAAAAAAAAAAAAAGTGGTGGAAAAGACAAATGCCTGTTAGATGCAGCTCTGTTACTGATGAGACCAATTTTGCCCCATATTTAGCTGCTTGTGCAATCTTTTGGTTGCAATATTGTGTCTGGGTAGACCTCCAGTAGCAATTTCTTGTTACTGTACAGATTACCACAATTGTGCCCATTTCCTTCCAAAATCTCGTCATGTCTGTTTATTCTCTAAAAGCCATAGCAGACTCTTTTGTGGTCTCATTAGGAATCTGAATCACTGCATTTCAGTGCTTCTAAAGAGCAAATGCCACAAATTTGCCTCTAAAGGTGACTGTCTCTCCCACACATGTGGATAATAGCAGGTACCTTTGGTTACCAGAGTGTCACATAGGACAGGTTTGGAAAACTTTCAATGTTGCATAATGCTTGGTTCCTGGGAATGGGAGTGCATCATAGGACAAGGTGGTTTGTTCATGGTTGTAGCTGCTCATTAAATGAACTGGGATGACAGAACTCTCCAGAGGACTCCTGGCTAATATCACAGTCTAATGGAAGGGCCCCTGTAAATTGCCATGAAGAAGCAATGCAGACAGAGCAGGAAAATTAAGATAACCTGTTCTCACCCGCTGCCATACCCTGGTGACTCTAGTC